>NW_019727400.1:771466-804771 GCF_002891405.2 Cryptotermes secundus | reverse complement strand
GGGGGGGGGGGGGTTCACTGGGGTCCATAAAACTAATCGTGAGGGCCCTACAGAGCGTAAGAAATCACGCTTCCGATAGGTGTATAAAAACTTTCTAAAGAAAGGAGGGGTATATATATGTATACTTGTTCATGTGATTAGCCTCATCCTATCCCTCAGAATTAATTTAATTTTCCCCAAGTGAACACTTGAGGAAATAAAGAAGTTATGGGATATATAACCTCCATAGCTATTTGTCTTACGTCTCCTAAAAAAAGGGTGTGTTCTATCATCTTCCGCCCCATTTTTATCATCAGCGATTGTTACCATCTGTTGACTCCACCTCAGCAATTCAGCTAGAGTAAGGTTAACGCGGGGGTTAAACACTTTCCCAATAAAGAAAAGAGTAGCATGTGGACACGTTGCGAGATATCGATTATCAAAATGAAAAAAAAGGTAGCAAAAATCGATTTATCATAAACTCCATGAAGTGGAGCCATCTTCAGAGGTTAGTGTCTGTTCAGTTGGCCGGGAAATTATTCTACTTTTTATGGAGCTGGGTGGTTCAAGGTCCTATACACAAAATCTCCTTATCGGTACCGATTCTGAGCCAGTTAAATCCATTACACATCATCATGTCTCATACTTTTAAGTTAATCATGATCAGCTGTAAGATGAGCCTCATGGTTATTCCATTTGTGAACGAATGTCTCCAGCTTCTTCTGTGTCGTTCCACGTCTCCATTTACTGCAGATTTATGTCACATAATTTCTTGGGCTGTCACAATGTTCTCCAGCTTGTTATCGTGTTCTTCTGCATAATAACGAACCCCGTAACTTGGACTATTCGTCTATATAACGGCTAAAGTCAAGTAGAATTCGATGGGCAGAGATTGTAGCAGAATACAGGCGAAGAGGACTGAATTTAGGGCTTTTGTAAGAAAGCCGAAAGGAAAGAGAACACCAGAGAATCTAGACATAAAAAACTCTGTGGCTTTAGTTCGCAAGCGAACTATACCGATCGAGAGACTGCCGCTTGTCGGCGAAGTTAGTGCAAATTTTACTGGATAGAGGGGTGTCGCGTGGTCAGCGCAACGGATCCCCACGGCCGTTAATATATGTTTTCCAGACCGGAGCCGCTATTTCCATTCAAGTAGCTCCTCATTTATTCTTACGAGGCTGAGTGAACCCCGTTCCATACTCACTACTTCTCAGAAAATGTGGTAGCGCCGAGAATCGAACCCGGGACCTCTGGATCTGTAGCCAGGAACTCTGACCACTAGACCACAGAGGCGCTCTCTATATATAGGTGAAAAGGTAATATTGTAATGTTTGTTAGAAAGAGAGGATAGGGTGATATGTACCGGATTCATCTGGCTCAGGATAGGTACCAGTGGAAGGCTCTTGTGAACACTGTAACGAACCTTCGGGTTCCATAAAATTCTGGGAAATTCTTGAGTAGCTGCAGAATTGGCGGCTCCTCAAGAAGGGCTCAGTAAGTAAGTAAGTAAGTAAGTAAGTAACGCGAGGGATACACGGCCGACTAGTGGGAACTACACGCGAAAGGGGTACAACATTAACGCCGCAAAATGAAAATAGCGCTGAGCGAAGGGAGTGTGTTCATTCCCAAACAAACACATTTTAGTGCGAACGGCGATATGCAACAGCATGGGACGCATTGACATACGAACTGGTGCAGAGTGGCAGTTTCAATTAGTTAATAACCCCCTGAAGATGGCCTTGCAAGATCGAAACATGTTGCAATTAAATGCGATTTTAACGACATTTTAAAATAAATGAGACACTGTGAATGTGTTCTGTTGCATTACAGACGTAAATGAATGAAGAATAAATTTAATATTATTTTCATCTACATTTAGGTCTATATCTCCCGAGAGGTCTTCTTCATTCAGGAATTGTGACTAATTTTTTGTGCGTATTTCTTTTCATATATGCTACATGTCTTGGCACAAAACTCCCTGTGTATAGAACCTAATTATGAGACTCAGGTTCAAAGGATAATATTAAAATGTATCGTAGAGATATAGTATGTGGCGATGTGAATTGAAATAACTTATAAATGAGTAAAATGGTGAGATATTTGGAAGAGAAGCAATAACAGGTGATACAATTTTTTAATTTATCACTACGTTACTTTTCATGTTAGTGCTTGCTATATTGGAAGTTCTCTCGTGTAACCACAAGTATATAAAGCGAATGACAGGAACAGAGAACCTCCCATTCTCAAACCAGTTGCCAAAAAGGCACCTTCAGCTTCTTTCCCTACACGTTTACGGTACACCGCCATAAAACGCAGTCGCCTCTGTATTCCTCCATAGGTTACTTATTTTCACATTTGCGTTCGCTTGGCAGAATTTCACGTCTTTGAAATACACTGATCGCCTCCTCTCCAAATCTCGGTGAATCCCACAAGTTCATTTCAAAAAGAATTCACAACGCGAGATAGAACTTACGCCAGGCTGACGGCTGTGAGTTTATTGGAGGGAAAACACATTATCAGTCACGCATGCGCCGTCACGACGTACCACATACTGGTAGAGTTTCTTTTAAGTTACTTGGATCACCAGATCATTATTGACTTTTTGACGATGTTGATGAATAATTTCACATGCAGACCCATCGCCAAGTAACAGCTGTGTAAACAGGCGATAGTAAAATAGCCGTTGTTAGGGAACAGCTCTGTGGGAATATTTCCGCGGCAACGTAATAATCCAAGCAAGATTCTCTGTGTGGTCCGTGCTGGTGCTATATAACGAGGACTAGTAATTCATATTCATAAGCGAAACCCCCATCCTTGCGTCAGAGAGAATGTTACGTGAAGGCTTACCGCAAGTGTTCAGTTGAAAAGAAGACTCTGATCGTGGGTCCGAAGGGGCTTGACGCCAAGACGAATTGACTGGCGATAAATCGCTAGTTGTAAAGTAACTCTGACTCTGACTCTGACTCTGAGTTTTTGTTGAGTCAGTGGAAAGTTGCAGTTTTGAGAAGTGAGAAGCTGGTAGCTGAGGCCGAGGATATTTCAGGAGCTTGGAGGAAAGGGAACGTCCGCCGTTGGAAGCCGCTACCAAGCAATGGTTAGTAAAGGCTGAGAAGACTTTCTGTGTGCCATAGTTACAGTGATCACTGGAGTGTGTAACTCAGTGAGATTGTCGTAGTTATTTGCAGGTACTTTCTGATTACCAATCCAAACCCCGTCTAAAGTCAATTAGTCACGTGACAATAATATATCCGACTTCAAGTTTATTAGGGTTAGATATTTCGTTGGCTAGTTAGCGGTTAGATAGTTAGCATTTTCATGTCGAAGTGTATAATAAGAAACAGATGCATATTTTTATTAATTAATGTTTTCTTACTAGAAAATAACTTGGGAATGACACAGACCTAATCAAAGCAACGCATTTCTCATGTCCTCTCCTTTTAGTCTTCTTATCCTTCTTCGGCTTGAGATTTTTAGGCCCTTATTTTTTTTTTATAAAATAAATGTTAAAAATCTGCTAATATCTGTATCTTCATTCGACGGGCAATTCGAAAGCCTTGACGTCATATGACGAGAAATAACATCCTGACTTCACGCAATTGTCACTACAAAATCTAAAAGCTCTTCTACTTAATTGCTTATTTAGTATCTGCACAATTACAATAGACCTGTTGCTATAGCAACAGGAATACGGAAGCTAGATGCAATCCGAAAGTCCTTCAGTAGACAATCAGTCTGTTTACTTATCGAGGGTTGCATTAGTAGGGGGGGAGGTGTGTATGCCATCTGCTCTGCCGTGTCCCCGATATGGGTTAAAGATGCGACGATCTGGTACGTGTCCCCGTTATCAGAAGACAGCCTGATGTGCTGTAGGGTCACGTGTTGCAGGTTCCGTGGATTAGACAAGAGCCTGCAGCAGGTCTGGGGGGGAGGTAGGGATGAAGGATGAACAAATAAGAAGACATAGTAAACAGATGAAGACAAGATGAATGACGGAAGGAAGAAAGGAAGGACTGAAGGAAATAAAGGATGAATTAAGGGAAAAGAAGAAAAACAAAAAGTAGCTAGAAAAGACAGAAAGAAGGAAAACGAGAAAGAAAACCAAAGTGATCGAGGATTAAAGAAAGGAATGAAATAAAGAATAAAAAGAGGTAAAAGTAAAGAATGGAGAAAGAAGGAAAGGAAAAGGACAAAGGACAAAAGAAAGACGAAATAAAAGGAAAATGAAAGAATAAAAGAAACGTAAAGGTAAATGAATAAATAAATATACACAATAGATACAAATGAATTAAATGATTAAATAAATTGTAAAGGGCTCTGAGAATTGTGTGCAATAATCAGGATTATTGATTTTTTAGCTTTGTGTAAGATCGGATGATTGGCAAAACCCAAGAACCCAAAGAACCCCCTCGAAAACACATGAATGAGCACTTACTGAAGCTCACTGAACTGGTCATCAAGTTTCTCTACGTTCAGAGCAAAAAGAAAATATTTGGAAACGCAAATGGCGGCCATTTGCTTCACTCCCCTCACTTCTTGTCGCCTGTAAGCAGGCGCACTCAAAATCGTATTTTGGGTGAGGTATATTTTGAGTTGTGTCTAGCCTCACACGTTTAAAAATTTAAATGTCTTATCATCATCGGCAAGACAGCCTTTTTTGAACCACAAACTTCCTTAGAAGATTCTGCTAGATTTGTCTACTGAACCAGACCGTCCGGGTTTCACACCTTTGGATTTCGGGACAATAATTCTTTAATTTTACACAGCAAGGTAGTCAGTCTTGCGTCAACCCCCCAACCCCCCAAAAAACCTGAAGTAT
This sequence comes from Cryptotermes secundus, assembly GCF_002891405.2. NCBI lineage: Eukaryota > Metazoa > Arthropoda > Insecta > Blattodea > Kalotermitidae > Cryptotermes > Cryptotermes secundus. The sequence continues at coordinate 799,976 of NW_019727400.1, read as the reverse complement.
CAGGTCTCTTTTATGTCCCTCAGTGAGAGAGTAGCCCATTTATGCCCCCAGGATCGGGTTCGGTTTTCGTCGCCTTCTATACCTCGCAGGGCTACGGTGGAGTTATTCTAACCCGCCTCCACAGAGAAGAAAACTATATATCACAGGAAATTATTTAAAACCTACGTGTTCTTGTATAACATAAAATGACCAGCTTCATTTGCAACTGTTTTCAATCTACGTTTACCTTGCAAGAGAATGAAACAGACTTCAGAGGCCAGAGATCTCCCCCTGCTACCGGGCGCAACAGCATGGGCTCCAAATCTGCACGCCACTGTACATATTTCTAATCACAAACTAAATCTACCCAACGACCAATCCCGTTTGCGGAAGGCTCTGTACAGGGGCGGCACGTGGCGCGGGATTTTCAATTATTACCACAACGGGCCGGGTGGGGGGGAGGCATATCCGATGTGACCAGTCCATAAGGTCTACATATCACAGCAGTTTTTCCCGTGCTCATCAAATTTTGTTTATGTCCTGTCTTTTCTAAAGAATTAACCGGGGCAACTACAGCCACTGGCTGGTTATATCCCAGACAATGCACCGGTTTATATTCTTACCACCAAGTCCAGATCAATTTTAAGACCAACCCAACCTCCTATCAAGCATGTAGCTCAGCACTCACCTGACTCTAGTACCCACACTAAAACGCATGGGATTACAACAGCGAACCCAGGACTAATGAGGAGGAGGAGGATGCAGAGGTGAACTTGCATTCAGGAGGTGCTGGTTTATTTGGCAGAAATTGAAACGAAAATGATCGCCGAAATTTGACGTTGTGAAACCGACGATAAATTGCGAAGAAAGTGAGCCAGCTAGATCCACTTTCTACTTGACCGGAAATATAAACAAATACATCGTTGGCCCATTCCTGTTTTCTGTCTTAAACTGAAGAAGGAAACTTGTTCTTCGATTTTACTTACTGGGTATAAACAGCTAGTTTGTCTGTTTGCCGCGCCTGGAAGCAAGCACGGAGTGTGTTTGGCTGTAGGACTGACTCAGTCAATCTGCCAGTGATGTTCTCCAGGGAGACGGCAGTTCCATCATGAAGGATAGCGTCTCGACGCCGAGAGAGCGTGCTGAAACGTTGAAGCGAATGGAGTGAAAAATTGGATTTCATTGGGATGCGTGGCAGACTGAGAAGAGAATCCATCGCGTGTTCCAACTGGCTGCCGGTGTTATAGTATTCCGTTTCCCCCTCATCTAAACCTCTTTATTAGCTCCTTTTCCGTATATCCTACTGGCAAATAGCCTATCCATGATGGAGACACGCACTACCGTCAAATATACATCGAAAACGACCAAAAATGTGACAAATCACCAACGTGGAAATGGAGGTATCATTTGATGGACATATAAAAGGGTAAAGGCGAGAGATTGTGCCTATAAGGCAAAGCAGTGAAGTAGAAATATCAAGCATTCAAGGATATATTACATGCCAAAGAGCCTGATTCTCAGTTACTTAAAATGTTTTCCAAAACAAATTTTGAAAAATCCTGTGACATGAATTTAAATCTAAACATGAGGTAAAAAAGGAATAGTGTCAACTTTAAAATAAAGAGGGAATACGAATTCTTTCGTGAAATAAAACATGTTAAATTAAGGTGTAAACTATTTTTTCAACTACAGAAAATTTTGTATTGTTTTAGACCTTTATATTTGAATCTATTATAAAATTCAAACGGACCTATTATGGACTAGCAACAAAAATAAGAGCAATATTTATCGCGAAATTAAGAAAACACTAAATACAAGAAAACTGAAGCAACCGTTCGTAAATTGTCCTAGCCTAACCCTTTAAAACACCGTGGTTACAATAGATATGTTATAGCGTGTTTCAGCGTTAGCCAATATGCGTTGTTTCGTTTGATTCTCAAAATAAATAATGAATATTTTCCTATACAACAATAATAAATCGGTTTTTGTAGGGCACAGTGGAGGCGCAGTGTTCTCTGTGAGGTAGGAACTCAATTCTTAAATGTTATTTTAAAACATTTCATGCTTCAGAATATTAAAAGAAAACGGTACGTTCGGTGTACTATCTCCGGCCATGAGAATAAACTAGTAAAAATAATACTGATATATTGGGTTTTTGGACTTTATCCATCGTCCTGGTTTTTAGATAACTAATAAAAACACGACGTTTCGGAAACTGGATCTGTTTCCGTCCTCAGGTGAAGGAAAACACCTATTCTGTTGGGTCCGTTAGAAAGAGCTAGCCTCAATCACTGGAAGAATCCTATAGTAACTACTGGTAAAAATAACCTTGACACCAATAGACTACACTGCTTAGTGAGGAATCTGGTATGATATACAAACGGAAAATAGTCTGTTTACATGTTAACAGTCTTACGATCAAATAATTTCCTTCCTAACTTGTTTCCGCACAGAAAGAGGAAACTAGAAAATAATAAAAAGAAGGGAAAACTGAAAATGTTCAAGCCTACGGCTCGGTACCAATGTTGTTTAGATAGGCCTATATAGGATGTACCAGGAGAAAATACAAATATTCTCGGAAGTCACAATATCGGTCATTCTAAGCAAAAAAAGAGGAGAAGTGTGTGTGTGTGTGTGTGTGTACCTGTCCTATTCCGAACGGTTTCCGAGATGGAACTATTTCAGCGTACAGTTCCAAAACTGTTTATAAGAAAGATATATTACATACTGTTTCTAAGACCGGTATTTATTGTCAAGTGACAAAGTTGGTACAATTTACTTAGTGTAATACATTTTCGAAAATTCCGCTGTCAGCATCAATGCACTCTGCAACTCGCGTGAGGACATGGCGTGTTGCTCGTCTGTACAGTGTACTGTGCAGTGAAATAGCTCTATCTCGGTGCAACTCGTGTGAGGACATGGCGTGTTGCTCTTCTGTACAGAGTACAGTGTACTGCAGAGCAAAATAGCTCTGTCTCGGTGCAACTCGTGTGAGGAAATGGTGTGTTGGTCTTCTGTACAGAGTACAGTGTACTGCACAGCGAAATAGCTCTATCTCGGTGCAACTCAAGTGAGGACATGGCGTGTTGCTCTTCTGTACAGAGTACAGTGTACTGCAGAGTGAAATAGCTCTATCTCGGTGCAACTCGTGTGAGGACATGGCGTGTTGCTCTTCTGTACAGAGTACAGTGTACTGCAGAGCGAAATAGCTCTATCTCGGTGCAACTCGTGTGAGGAAATGGAGTGTTGCTCTTCTGTACAGTGTACAGTGTACTACACAGTGAAGTAGCTCTATCTGGGAAACCGTTCGGAATAGGACACATGCACATGTAAACTTTTTGTTTAGAACGTCGGGTACTATGGCCTCCAAGAATATTGATCTTTCCTCCTGGAACATCCTGTGTATTATATTTTATTTTATTATTTTAAATTACATTTTTGTTCCTGTTTTGCGACGCTGTCAGAATCTCAGAGAACAAAACGTTGAACGATACGATTATTGGTGAATAACGAACTGGAAAGGATCTGTAAGGACGCGATCTTTATCTCATTTGAGGCACCAACCAGAAATTTGCCTGGAGTGACTGAAAAAAGAAACAAAATACCTCGAAGTGACCGCTTTTCTATTTCCAGCCGAAACTCTGACAGAACACGGATCCCGGATAGAAGTCCAAAGTTTCAGTAGTCTGCTCGGTGCTTAAATCAGGAAGCTAGAAGAATCCTGACGTGGCAGCAGAAGCAGTGTCTCCTCAACCCGGTCCGCAGCTCACAGTTACGGACTCAGGCGGCAGATGTTTTTGTGCGCACGTGATTAACGCTCTACCACGGCAAGCCTGTAGATCGCTGTGGTAATTTGGTGAGCTCGCTGGGTTCTGGTAGAGACGGGAGGGGGTAGCCATAACCAGCGGACCGCTAATTAGCGCTGGCTTAGTGACAGGAAGCGTCGTTAATAGAGGTGCAAGGATAATCAATATTATGTATACTCGCTCTGAAACCGCGAGATGGGGAAGGTGTAACATACAACAGCAACTGCTGTAGAGCCGTTGGTAGGGGAGTTAGCGATGCTCTAATACGCCGGTATTATGAGGGGATTCCCCCTCTGTCGTAGCGCGCCGTATCTCTACGGCGTTCATGTGTACTACACAGCGCGGACTGGTGTATTAGTTTCCTGACGTTTCCATAGAAATGCGCCGAACGATAATAAAACCTCTAAAGCAAAGAATAGAGCCGGATCTATAAACTATAAAACTTATTTACCTACAGTGATTAAAATTTGGAAAACAAGTTGCACTTATTTACTTACTCCTTGACTGTAGAGTCCTCGCAGAACCCTGACCTCCTTTACGGCAGACGTTCATTTCTTTTGCATCCACCTCTTCTTTTCGATTCTCGTGAATCATTGTCTACATGCTTTTCTTTACGTACTGTGACATGTAAGCTCACAGTCCAGTAACAGCTGTGTAAACAGGTAACAATAAAACAGCCATTGCTAAGGAACAGCTTTTCGACACGTCTTTTCCCGTCAAAGAAAATAGGCAATACTGAAACAGACGCTTTCTGTGCAGTTCGTGCAGGAGCTATATAACGAGGACCAGTATTTCAGTGGTTAGTTGGCCCGTGTGGAGGCGGTTTCGAATGCCTCCACCGTAGCCCTGCGAGTCGTAGGAGGCGATGAAAAGGTAACCCAGTGCCTAGGGGTATAACCGGGCAACCCTACAAACCAAAACCTAGCCGAGAGTCACTCAAACACGCAAAAATACTGAACGAGAAAGAAGCAAGCAACATATTCTTTTTTCTATATATGATATCAGATCTCAAAATATATTATCAATTATTTTCTATATCTTCCACCTTCTGCCTTACTTTCGAATATTTTTTTAGTCGTCCTAATTTGTTCCATCTTAACCACGCATTCTCCCGGTCACTTCAAACTTCTTCCGACAATATCATTTATTTCTATGTAATTATCTCAATTTTTGGAATGCGAAATATATGAATAAAATATAGGGTAACCAATATAAAGCTTCCCCCACATTAACCTTTCCCATGTTATAAACAAGATATCTCGTTCGGGGACACTTGTTACTTCTGATTTGCATATCTGTGGGATTTTACAAAATATTGTCAAAAAGTATTTCTTGATCATTAATCAAATCCATAAGCAAAGCCTTGAAACGAAATACTCTGCCCTTCAAATAACGCGAAGGTGTCTGTGAATTTTCTTCATCTCTGCATTATATGGAAATAAGTGGCTAGCTTCACGTTCTGACCCGCTTTACCGCCGAACAAACAAGGCTCAGTAACCGCTGGAAATTAGAGTAAGTCTCAATGGCTTTCTGGGTACTGCAGAGAAGACAAAAGTCCATTTGCCTCTCCTGGGAATCGAAGCCAAATTTTTCTGTCGTCAATCCCGTGACGTCTCTATACCGACTGAGCTACTCTGGATCCTTAACGATAGAAAACTAAAAAAAAAACCTATCCCTGTAACAGGCTATGGAGGCCCACAGGGTTGTGAGACGTCGAGGCTCCCACATTATCTAGACAATCGGCTCACAGATGGCAGAAAGGTTGTCAGCTTTACGTTCCTTAACGATACAGGGCTACAAAATATTAAATGAGATTCATGCAGTGGCCATCAGACGAATGGATAATTGATTATCATTGCGTATTTCTGAACTTGGGTAAAATGTGTTTCCCATTTGCGTTTGTCTCGTTTAGTTTCCATTCTTGTGCCCAGGGCAAGAAGCTTCTAATGGTTCCAAATCCCATGGAAGTTTAATTTATTGAGAAATAAATGGTCATTAGTTATTGGACCGAATGCCGTTTGCAGGTAATCAGATCCGTGATTTAACTTAAATGAGATATATTTTGACGACAGGCGCCATATAAATTGGTTTCAAATTACGTTTTTAAAGAGTAGTGTAAAAAATATTGTCATAATTAATAAAAGTTGCTATGTGTATCTGAATAATCAATATGTGCTCATATGTTCAAAATGGTTCCGAACAGAACATACAAAATCTACTCTACACTTGTACAGATTTCTAGTTACAATTATTATATTTGGAGAAAACTACACAATAACTTGTACTCTTCGCCATGTATAATTAGAATGATCAAGTCAAGGAGGACGAGATGGGCAGGGTATGTAGCACGAATAGGACAAAGAGGAATGCATATAGGATATTGGCGGGAAAGCCAGAAGGAAAGAGACCACTAGGAATATTAAGATGTAGGTAGGTGCACAATATTAAAATTAATCTTAGAGAGATAGGATGGGATGGTACGGACTGCATTGATCTGGGTTATGATAGGGACCAGTGGAAGGCTCTTGTGAACACGGTAATGAACCTTTGGTTTCCGTAAACACTGGGAAATTCTTTAGTATCTGCACAATTGGCGACTTCTCAAGAAGGGCTCAGCTCCGTGAGTGAGTGAGTGAGTGAGAATAATTACTGTTTTTTTTATTTTATTTTCGCGGATAATATGTATATTACTCATGTGCATGTTATTTGTATGTTAAAATTTTTCGAATACAAATTCAAGGCTTTGCAGAGCCACCATCTTTCTAAATGCTGAACCGGGAGGTATACTCTATTCATAATATGTTTATATATTTATTTCCGTATTAAATTTCACATGTATAACTCCAATGATTAATCAATTATTAATCACTGTCATCGAACCAGTAACTAAGGAAAATCTTAAGGCACAATAGATCACTGTGGTCGTGGTGCAAGGGCCAAGAAAGCCCACCCCTTATACATTCATGCAAGGAAAATCTTCGCATTGACGCCATGTTATCTTACATTCTACAAGAAAAAAATCTTAATAAAACTTGTAATTTTTCTAGTACGTATTACCATACATAAGTTCTAGGTTAAGCTATCTAGATTCGTCAATACAATTGGATATACAGGGTTACTACAAATGATTTATTAAATTTCAAAACACCATATTTTCCAAAGTACATACAAATATGATTGATACAAGAAAAGAACCATAAACTCACCAAATTACAAATGTTGTATGTATGCCCCGTTGGTCACACGACACACGTCCGAACGGTAGTCGAGTTCTGTCCAAACATTTTGTAGTACTCCCTTGCCAATGGTCATCGCAGCAACATTAATGCGTTCCCTGAGTTCTGCCAGTGTTGTTGGCAGTGGGGGTATGTGAACACGGTTCTTAACATACCACCAAAGGGAGAAGTCTTTTCTTCTTTTCATGTATCAATCATAATTGTATGTGTAATACTTTGGAAAATATATAGTGTTTTGAAATAAATTAAACCATTTGTAGTAACCTTGTACTATATATCCACAAGAACGCGGTAGCGTAGTTGGTTGATGCGCTATGCTACAAGCCAGCAAGCCAGCAGGTCGTGGGTTCGAGTCCCGATGAGGTGGATTTTTTTTCCAATTTATCTAATCCTTCAAGCCGCACTATAGCCCTGGGGTCGACTCAGCGTCTAACAGAAATGAGCACCAGGAATTTTCCTGGGGATAAAAGGCGANACAAGCCAGCAAGCCAGCAGGTCGTGGGTTCGAGTCCCGATGAGGTTAATTTTTTTTCCAATTTATCTAATCCTTCTAGCCGCACTATAGCCCTGGGGTTGACTCAGCGTCTAAGAGAAATGAGTAGCAGGAATTTTCTTGGGGATAAAAGGCGGCCGGAGCGTAAGCCTATATACTTACCGCCATCTGTGAGCCGACTGTCTAGAAAATGTGAGAGCCCCGACTTCTAACAACCCTATGGGCCTCCACGGCCTGTTACAGGGATAGCTTTACGTTTAACCTTGTTATAGTGTACACGTGTATACAACTTAAAAGTAACCCATATACATAATTTATTAATACACGTTACAGAGTCAATACATGTAGCATAGAAGAAGAAATTACACTGACTTCATTTAAAAACATTATAAATAGGAAAACATCAATCGCAGTAGCGCGGAAGGCATAGCAGTTCCCCCGGAATTTCAAAGCACCTGATGACCGAAACACGTAGTGCAGTGATGAATTAAAAATGATTTTTAAATCTTAATATTGTTGCATGATGAACTGTAAACAAAACTGAAAACACATTCTAAACTAAAGTTAAGTTCTACCCTGAAGAAAGAAGAAGTATATTTCTCCGAAAATTACGTATAAACTCCTGATATCCTTTAAAGGATTCTGACGATGGTGTATGCTGTACAGAAGTAAACCACAACGTTTCGGAGACTGGATCTGTCTCCGTCCTCAGGTGGATGGGGCAAGATAGACCTACTCAGCTGAGTAATCCAGTGATTGAGACTAGCTCTTTCTAACGGGCCCAGCTGAGTAGGTCTATCTTGCCCCATCCACCTGAGGACGGAGACAGATCCAGTCTCCGAAACGTTTTGGTTTTTGTCTTATATAAATACCAGACGATGGATAGAGTCCAAAATAAACCTTATACGTCTGTCCTGATATCCTACACGTCACAGACGTGAGAAAGTCAGATGAAACTTAAATATGTTCCTGTTTCTCAAGAAGGTTCTTTCTAGTGCAGCGAAGTTCAGAAAGCACAACTCGACTGGGTTGCCTGGAGAAGCCGTCCTCACGCGGTCCTTCTGTTTGTGGTATAATGACCGCTATCCATCACGCTACTAGCAGCAGCAGCCTTGCTGTGCACTTCAACCTCCCGGGATCGTGTAACTACATTTTGAGTTTCCAATTACTCTCACTAAGGCTACAAGAAGCTGCTTCTCCTGTTTATGAACCTACAGTCATGACAAGCATCTCTGGAGATCAGCAGTTACCACCAGCCTCTAGTAGCCTGCTATTCTTAACTAGTTCCATAAGCTATTGTCCTTTCTCTGGGTCTCATGCAATATATAAACATTCAGTTCGTACCTCACAGGAAACATTTATGTCTCCGCTACAGAGACCAACCGGTTAATGCTGTTTAGGGAAACAATCGCTGTTTACTGTGAGAACCACAAATACACTCTGTGGGCAGAATGCGGGGTTTTAGTATCTTAAAGAAACCTCCGAGCTTTAAACGGCTAAACGTTGACTGTTGAGATGAGAAGTTTGCCACTAACAGCTTCTAAAAATGTTACTAGCTCAGCAAGTAACTAAAATAATAGGCAGCACCATAGCAGCGGTTAGTCGCTGGTTTCCCCCCGCGGCGGCCCGGGTTCGATCCCGGGTCTGGTCAAGTGGGATTTGTGGTGGACAAAGTGGCGCTGGGGCAGTTTTTCTCCGAGTACTTCGGTTTCCCTTGCCAATCTTCATTCCACCAATTGCTCCACAATTACTCTCACCTATCATCTGGGCTGGTACAATGGGCCAGAAGTGGCCTCAGTACAAGGGACTTAGTCCCACGCTAGCATTAAAAAAACTAAAATAATAATATAGTAAGACGCAGTGACCTCATATTTACCGATAAGAGTAAATTCATTACAGGAATTCAACTCTTTGGGTCATGAAACAGTTTTCCAAGAACTATAAATTTGTTGTTTTTTTTTGTTTTTTTTTTTTTTTGCCTATGACCCTTTCACAGGGTATGTTATATTACTCACGTCTGTTTGTAACTGCCGGAGCAGAGGATATTGGTTCATTACAAAGACAAAAGAGAATCCATTCATCTCCATTGTACCGTAACACGGTAGCCTGCTGTTTCAATCAACATCTTCATAACGAACGGAATGTACATGCAGTGTTGTTCGGAAATCTGGCGCTCTTAATGTGTCCTGTGTACATCGTGTAAGAAAACAACGCGGTCATATCCGTCGCGTGCCCGTCAGCATGTTTGAATTAATGAACCACTGGGCAGATTTTTAAGAAATTTGATATGATCGTTGTGTTACTTTAGGCCAACCTAAATCCATGTTTTATAATTACCTACAGTTGGTAAGAGCGACATGGTGGAAGCGACACAAATGTAATTTCTGGGATAAAATTAATGTGTGGTACTTTGTGGGTTATTTCATGACGCTGTCAGTACTGTGGTCTAGTGGTCAGAGTTCTTGGCTACTGGTCCAGAGGTCCCGGATTCGATTCCCGTCAATACTAGATTTTCTGAGAAGTATTGAGTCTGGAACGTGGTCCACTCAGCCTCGTGAGGATAACTGAGGAGCTATTTCAAGGAAACAGCGGCTGCGGTCTAGAAAACCGAAATTAACGGCTGTGGGGATTCGTTGCGCTGACCACGCGACGCCCTCTATCCGCTAAAATTGGTACTAACTTCGCTGATAAGCGGAGGTTGCTCGGTCGGTATAGTTCGCTTACGGACTACAGGCCACGGAGTCAGTACTATATAACGTCGAATGGTAGGATGATATAGTGATAATGAATTGGAAAGGGTTTTATGGCGGTCGTGAGCCTATTAGAGGTACTATCACAGCATTTGCAGGGACGGATATGATGATAAATGATCTGATGTTAGGAGCCGGAGAAACTAGGGTCTACATTGTTCCTGCTGTGACTATACCGTAGGAGCGATGAAGAGTTCTGTGGCCCTCTTGGTGCTGATATTCTAAGTCTAAGATGTATGTTGCCTTCTTGATTGAAAATCCGAGTTGAGACCCCCCACCTTGAAGATGTGTCTTATGACATAGGAGAATTCTTGAGTGCTGACGATTACAGTTTTGTCTGATGGACACTCAGGGTGTCCAGCCCTGTGGCATAAGTCACTGTCACCGCCTAATGTCGTGGGTAGAAATAACAATAAAAAAGAGTTCATTTAAGGTTTGTTTTCATTTGGAAAAATTTTCATACTTAAACTCAACTGCACATGATCAATGCAGCAGAAACGACATCATAAAATGACTCATGAATGAACAAAATCTACGATTTGTGGCAAGTTAGGACGGGTGCAAAGAAAAAAAAATATAATTTTTTTTGGGGGGGTGGGGGATTCGTGACACATGTGCAAAATACTGTGATACGAATCATCACGCAAGAATACACTACACTTCCATGCTACTGTGCTAGCATTTTACATAAAAAAAAGTAAAGTTCTCCCTATAACAGTACGTGGAGGCCCATAGGGTTGTGAGACTTGGAGGCTCCCACATTTTCTAGAAAATCCGCTCACAGATGTGTTTGAGGCTGTCAGCCTTACGCGCCGGCAGGCCGTCCTTTACTACTAGTACTCATTGCTGTTAGAGCCTGAGTCGACCCCCGGGCCATAGTGCGGCTGGAAGGATTAGGTCAATTTAAAAATCCAATAGCCTCATCGGGAATCGAAACCACGACCTTCCGGCTTGTAGCATAGGGCCTTAACCAACTACACTACCGTGTGCTCCCCCCCCCCAAAATTCTTAAACGTAGAAGATTTAGAAATATGTCGAACCACATTTGTAATGTATGACGTAATTATGAAGTGTTCAAAAGGAGGCACAATCACAGAGCTAACGTTTAGTTTGTAAACAAGGTACATAAAATGTATACAAAAGCAGGCAGTCTACAAACAATATTCTGCATTTTAAAAGCAAAATAGACACTATTGTATCAACATTTGTTTTTATTGACGCAACACATTTCTACCCTTATACTTGGTCATCATCAGGCGTACAATGATACTAGATTCAGTTGCTGAATTGCATCTAACAAATTGCATCTAATTATTCAATAAGGATCCTTGTTGTGCACGTTAAAATTTTAACTGAAAGGCTCAATTTATGCATATAAAAACGCTCAAGAGTACAATAAGGATCCTTATCGAATAATTAGACGCAATTCAGCAACTGAATCTAGTATCATTATACGCCTGATGATGAGCCAGTATAAGGGTCGAAACATGTAGCGTCAATAAAAACAAATATTGATACGATAGTATATATTTTGCTTTAAATACAGAATATTTTTGTGTAGACTGCCTACTTTTGTATACATTTTATGTACCTTGTTCGTAACACGGAACAGGATGCATACTATTAAGATCGTTTAATTTGTAACATAAAAGCAGATATCCCTGAATATGACACTGCAGATGTCGAAACATGTCGGGCAAACAATCAACCTAAATGTGTTGTAATTGACGGTATATGACAAATGCTAATAAATAATTATTCTTATCTTCTGACTGCCAAAAGACATGTGGAAATATTTGTATTGGTCCCAGTACTGGTGCTTCAAGGTAGTTGTACTGACAATTTAAGGGCGGCCGCACACCAACAGCGTCAAGACAAGCATCAAGACATGAGACAAAGACGCAGTCTTGCTTCATTTGTCATTCGTCAGGATGAAGCTGACGTCAGCATCATGACTCAGATCGGTATGCGGCGGTTTGTTTCAACTATGCTCCTTCCTTTGCGTCATGTCGCAGACATCGTGTCTTGACTGTTATATGTCTTGACGCATGCCGGTGTGCGGCCTACCTAATTCAGACAGCAGACAACTTCTGCTGCTTGTCTCTGACGCTCCAAACGGTTGTCATATTTCAAAATGTCTGTTCTGAAATTTCCGAGAAACACCATAAGAGGGGCCTGAAATCAATGTCATCTACTTCCGATGTAGAGGTTAATATTCTGTGGGATTTACGTGCGTTTTTCCCTCAATACTTTCACTTCTAGTTGGTTATGCGTAGGTGAACGTTACTTGTTTCTAAAGTACCAGTCACCACTGGAGCTGGCGATCAGCAGGGGTTTCTGTCAAAGTTCATGTCTGAGTTGCTTCCACACCCTTATCAATTTACATACTGCCTCCTGCATAAGTGAGGTTAGCAGTTTATACAAATCTCTCATCAATCAGCATCTAATCTCCGGGAGACTATCTGTGACATGTGAAGATGGCGGGCCAGCAGGTAGGTCTCTTAACATGACTGGCGACCGTATGACACATGACAGATAACTTGTTTCACAGCTGATCGTTAAGCCCTTATCTGCCAGCATCCCCTTTATGTACAGCACTAGAGGCATTGTGAATGGATGGGCTTCTATCTGTCTCCTTCACAAATGACGGCATGGGGTAAGCTGAAGAAGGCTTGCACGTCATGCTAGGGCATTACCGTGTTGCCAGATTTTAAAATGGGTTATGTGTTACAATTGTAGGCCTTACCTCTCGCTTTGATTGGCTAGAGGATATGAATTTGTTGCCTATTCCGGAAAGACGATTTGATTAACTTCCGGTAGTGTTAAGTACTGCCATCTATATTAAGCTTAATTATATCAAGAAAGCAGTCTTCTGGGATTTGGCACCGTGTATATGTGGTGTTAACACCACATATACACCGCCGTGAAAGCCTCAAATCTTACTTAATTATATCGTCTGTCCGAAACATCTTAGAGGCTACGTCATACACTGAGTTGGCAACCCTGATGAATTAATGTCCTGTGTGTTCAACGAGAACTCCAATATGGCGGTTCTGTTTCCAATATATATCGCATTTAAGCATCCTGTTGCATTAGTATATCTATTATACACAATACATATAATTCCGTGAATAATGCAATTAGTCCTATCACTCCTCTTCACTACATGTTTCCGCCTCAAACGGCCATCAGCAGGTGTATCAACTGTATCCAAACTGTTCCACTCTACAGCGTATGGTATTTTAGCTAATATTAATTATTTTTTTTATTGCTAGTGGGGTGGGACTAAGTCCCTTGTACTGCGGGCCACTTCTGGCCTATTGTACCAGCAATTGGAGCAATTGGTGGAATGAAGATTGGCAGGGGAAACCGAAGTACTCGGAGAAAACCTGCCCAGCGCCACTTTGTCCACCTCAAATCCCACTTGACCAGACCCGGGATCGAACCCGGGCCGCCGCGGTGGGAACCCATCGACTAACCGCTTGAGCTACGGCGCGGCCTAATATTAATTAAGTACCGATTATAACACCCAGTATTTTAAGTCATGAAATATCGCATTTATATGTGATGTGAAAAATTGGCATTCTCTACAATAGAACATTTTTAGCATAGCTGAAACTCCTGATGATGGCCGTTTGAGGCCGAAACCTGTTACGAAGGGAAGGTGTGACAAATAGTTGCATTATTCACGGAGTAATATTACAAACATATGTTGAAAGAAACGCTCTGTGGCCTGTAGTCCGCAAGCGAACTATACCGACCGAGCGACCGCCGCTTGTCGGCGAAGTTAGTGCCAAATTTAGTGGATAGAGGATGTCACGTGGTCAGCGCAACTAAACTCTCAGCTGCTAATTTCGAGTTTCTAGACCGGAGCCGCTATTTTCTTGAAATAGCTCATCAGTTATCCTCACGAGGCTGAGCGGACTCCATTTCAAACAAGCTACTATCTCAGAAAATCTGGTAGCGCCGGGAATCGAAACCGGACCTCTGGATCTGACCACTATACCACAGATGCGGTTAGGTTGAAAATATAATACAACATATTTTTAATGTTTGTATGATGTCCCCTCTCGTTGGTGCCTCCACCTTATCGTGGTGAGGGGGTTTGAGTATGCCAAGGACCCTGAGAGCTATACCAGCGGTAGCGTAACTACTGGCAGGGCCTCCTTTGCTGGACAGGTCAAAGGGTAGGCATCAGACGAAGAGGGACACCAAAAACCAAAAACTGATGCCGGAAGCAGCGTCATCAGTAGCGACTTGAAGCACAGAGCAAATGATGCTCGAGATGGTTCAAGTTCGTATAGCAACAGGCGTGACCAGAGTGGTTTGAACGGCTGTTGTACTGCGATGTGGAAAGCAAATGGAAAAACTACCACATTATCACTTTTCCTGGATAGTCTCTTTCCAAACACAGAGACACCATGTATGCGAACCAGAAGACGTAAGAAGATGCTGGATGACCTTTGGGACAGAAGAGGATATTCTCATTTGAAGGAGAAATCTCTAGATCGCATTAAGTGGAGAAACTGTTTTGGGAGAGACTGTGGACCTGTCGTCTGACAGATTACTGATGAAATGAATGTATGACGTCATATATAATTATCTGATGTTGATGCAAACTCAGTTATATTTGAGACACAATTTACTATCACTTTAAAGCACTGACTCCTTGAGACACTGAGCAGCTTTCGCTGAGTCAAGAAGATTGCCTCCCTTCACGGAACTCGAAGGCTAAGTTCCTTACTGGAAAGCCTAATCACGGACCCCTACCTTGAATCAGCAGAGCCCAGTTCAAATCTTTATAATTCATTTCTTTAAGATCCACGTTAATATTGTCACGTGTTGGAGTGACTATATGTGGTGCTTGCATTGGTGACTCAACTTATTGACCACTATAACACACGGCTCGTGACTACAATCTACAGACACACAGAATAGTGTCTTCAGTCTATTACAGTATCAAGTAGCCGTTGTCTGGTAACGGCTTTCAATGGCGGACGTTCCCCTTACTCGGTTTCCCGAAATATATCAGTGCCTCAGCTACCATCTTCTAACAGCAACAACTCACAATGACTGAACTGCAGTTCTCTGAATCTCAGGCTGGAGGCCATCTCGCACAAAACTCCTAGTCTTCTATTCACAGACTAACAATTGACTAAGCTCTAAACCTGATCTCGCTTATAACCCCTCGGCTCGGATCACGTAGAAAACACAGCTCTTCCATTGTTGCCCCAATCATCATGCCCTCTAAGGCGTTACCCAGTAACGGCCGCGTAAACTTGCTTATTAAAAATCTGTTGCATAGCAACGAATATTATTTTGTTGTCTGTTTCGAGGTCCCTACCCAGCAACGCCTCTACGTGCTATAAAATATCATTCTTTTATTTAGGTCCAGGCATCGCAAGTAGGCCTTTCTTTCAGGTTTGCCGACCAGAGGTCTCTGTACAACTCCAGTCTTTACCGTGCGTGATAAATTCCCCGTTCATTTCTCTCTCTTTCATGTTGTTTGAGAATGACGCGCTGAGGAAAATATTTGGACAAGTACACCACATCAACTATGGGAAAGACGATGCGTCCTCTTTAGTTGGCGAAGCAGATCCTTACATCGTCATTAGAAAATTACTAGATTCTGTTTTCAACACACTTCAGGTATTCATACGCCAGTGGGAAGTTCAAACACATACAAATAAGTTTTCTTCCGTAAGGTTGCCTACATACGTAAGATATGACGTAACACGGTTAACAGAGTAGCTGAGTTATAAGAGTGGAATGGAGATAATTACATTATGAAAAACTGCTAAAATTCATTTCCTCCTCTTCCTGATTCGTCCTCTTCTTTCCTCCCTATTATTCTCCATCTTCTCCTATTCTTTCATTACGTTATTCTTTTCCTTTGAATGCAGTGACCCGCAAAAATTTGTTTTCGGTGTACGAAAAGTTTAAAAATATTACTTGAACGTGCTTTGCAGCTTGAAATGCTTAAGTCACATTCCTTCAACTTTTGCCACATGAACCGTGTCCTCATTTATGAAAATCTGTTATGAAAGTACACATATAAACTGCGTTTCACTCTATGAAACAAAAGACTTTCCTCTTACGTGATGATAAAATGAAACTTGTAATTTGTGTTCTTGTGCAGGAAGTTCCTACAAGACGCATTGCTGATGCCTCTGAATGCTATAATCATATTGTAAGACATATATCTTATTTACAAGCGTTGCCAAATCTACGGTGCCATTGTTTTTCTTCGTAATTTCATGTTCCTCTCCTACAATCGTACCGAGATTTCAATCTAGATCACTGAGGTCACAGTTTCTAGTATGTGACACCGTATGTTTTGGTAGACAGTTATTAAGGTTTCTGTTGAGACTTCCGCCTCAATCTTCAGAACAGAATCATGTAAATGCTGGCTAAAGTAAATGTAAATTTGTCCCTATGTTTAATTAGTTAAGTNCCGTATGTTTTGGTAGACAGTTATTAAGGTTTCTGTTGAGACTTCCCCCTCAATCTTCAGAATAGAATCATGTAAATGCTGGCTAAAGTAAATGTAAATTTGTCCCTGTGTTTAATTAGTTAAGCACTATGCCACGAAGATATGTAGAGTAGTGGAGGTATGGCTCCAATTATCTTGACAGCGGCACTAGATGGAAGTGAGTGATCAGCTTCACGCCCCTGTCAATGCTGGGTTAGCATCTTAAATAGGCCACGACTGCTTACTTCCTAATCATTTCAAGTTTATCGACCCCATTCGTGGAGGCATTAGCCTTTACTGTAGTTGAGAAGCTTCGATGAAAAAAGTATGTATAGCATATCAGATGGGCGGCTATGTAGCACGTATGGTGCAAAACGGTAACGTTGTCCTTGTGCTTAACTAATTAAGGACTACGCCATAAAGACATACGGGGGAGTGGAGGTATAGCTCCACGTACAAGCGAGCCCCAAACTTACGAAAATAATGTGTTCTCTGAAAAGTGTTTGTAAGTTGAATGTTTGTAGGTTGAATTTATTCCTTTCATAAATGTATCGTTAAATTTGTTGACATTCATTTGATACAATGTTCACAAGCGCGGGGCTGCGTGTTCATTAATTGAACTACGATGTTCCTAAATACGAAATTTCCGTTTCATGAAAATTCGCACGTAAGCAGAAGTTTACCTGTATTCTTAACCTCGGTACTAGTTGGAGATGAGTGGTCAGCTTCACGCCCCCAGCCGTTTTACCCCAGGAGAAAGAGCTCTCGTCGCGCATTGAATAGGAGACTGACTGGACCCCAGAACCGGTTTCGACGATATGGACGGGAGAAAAATCTTACTCCCACCGGAACTTGAACTGCGACACCTCGACCATCCAGCCCGTAGCCAGTCGCTATACCGACTGAGCTATTCCGGATCTCGTAGCAAGCACGGGTCGATCAGAAATTACTACAGAATATTATCGGAAAAACTGCACAAGCAGACAATTGGCAGATATAAACGTGGGTGGGAAAGGTTTCCATAAAAATGTGTACCTACAGAGTCACACGGCGTCCTCTCCACGTTCACCACGCCGAGAAGTTCGAATTTAATCTCTAACTTTGTTACGTTTTATTTGCTGACGTGCTGAAATTGCTTCTTGAATGTATATAAGGGTATATATCGGCAGATGTAATTTCAATGCACATATACGGTTCAGTCGCTTATCCTTACAATTGTACGTGTAGATAGGCGGTGCTAACCCATTCAGACCCTAAACATACAACGTTGAGGGTTAGGGCATTATAAGGAGAGGAGGAGGGAGTGGAAATGCAAAGGAAAATGAGATAAAGATAAATGATATAATGATACAAATTCCGTCCCAAGTGCAAACAATATATTATGTGTCCTTGATCTTGTTCACCCACACTACATGTTTCGGCCTCAGACGGCCATCATCAGGTGTATAACACTCACGTCGCTGTCACACTGCACTCGGCTCAAAATTTAACATTTAAAACACTTTCCTTGTTATTATCAACATCTACTTCGTTGATATCTGTCTGGTTTGTAGATTATTTTACACACGTTAATTTTGACGTTCCTGTAGTAGCACTATAAAATCTTTAGTTCTAATTTTAAAATCCTTTAAATTTTTTTTCTCCAAATTCCAAATTTAAAATTGTTAGGGTTACTCGCCCTATGTCTAAAGTGCTGTAGCGGCTAGTTCTTGTTTCCACACTGTACAGGTGTTATTCTGTGTAGTCTTCCTCTGTGCGTAGGAGGAGAAGTAGAGGAAGAAGACGAGATAGGGAGGAAAAGGAGATGAAGATGGAGAGGAAGTAGGAAGAGAAAAGGAAGTAATGTACGTAGGATAGAAGGAACAGAAAGGAAATCAAGACAAGAGAAAATTGAAGAAAGGGGAAAGGATAATTTAGGAGAAATTATTAGTGGGGGAAAAAATAATAGGGGAGAAGAAGAACAAGAAAAAAGAAAGAAAGCTTTTTTTTTCCGATGTCTGGCCTATGAGAGAAGTTTAAAAGACGGAACGTAAAGACATTTTTAAAACAAACAGCTTTAGTTATGATCTGCGTTGATAAAATGGACAAAAGAGCATTACTGGTTCGTGACACGATTGCTGTAATCAGAGACCGTGAAACTTGGCGAAATTTAACGAAGAATATAATTTGGATAATGAGACAACTATAGTAGAAAAAGCAAAATTTATGAAATAGTGAAGAATTTCATAGGAGGACGGACGAGGTTAGACAACGACACTATAAGACGCTAGCAATGGTAATGCATTCAGATTCATAAAGAAAATTTATCAGCTTATCCTGGACAACAGAAAAATCAACATTCATGTACTGCTCAAGAATGGCCTAAGTCTACTTAAATAAAAAGGTAAAGATATCCCTGTAACAGGCCGTGAAGGCCCATATGGTTGTGAGACACCGAAGTTCCCACATTTTCTAGAAAATCGGCCCACAGATGGCGGTGATGTCAGCCTTACGCACCGGCAGCCCTTTCCCCCAGCAAGATTCCTGGTACTCATTTCTGTTAGAGGCAGAGTCAACCCCAGGGTCATAATGCGGCTGGTAAGATTGGGTCAACTAAAAATCATATTACCTCATCGTGAATCAAACATGCGACTTACCTGCTTGTAGCATTATGACTGAATCAGCAAACTTGATGGAGGTTGGTCCAAATGCGTTAAGAGGCAGGCTGATTAGGTGGACCAAACAAGATTTGTCCACCCACAGAGTTATTTTGTTGAAGAACCTTAATAATAAAATTTCCTTTACATTTCACTTACTTTCGTAACTACTGTAACTCGTTCATAGTGAGCCGGCGTTTCTGAATGCATCCTGCCAAACATGTTTCTATATAACTCAAACCGATCACACTCTTCTAGCGATAACTCCCAAGAGTTGTATTCGCTATGTACTCGGCTCGTCTAAGGGCCGTGACAGAGCGGCCGGTATAGTAACTGGCTTACAGGCTGGACGGCCGAGGGTTCGGAGTTCGGGTCCCGGTAAGGGCAAGATGTCTCCTATCCACCTCGTCCAGACATATTCTGGGGCCCATCCAGCCTCCTATATAATATGTACTGATGACTCTTTCTCTGGGGGCTAAAACAGCAGAGGTGTGAAGTTTACCATTCACCTCCAACAAATGCCAAGGTCAAGAATACGTGGAGCACAGTATAACTTTAGCTTTTCGACTTTTACTCGGTTAAAATATCAGTCGAAACGTCGGATATTCTAAAATCTTCGGTCCTATTCCACAGTCCCTTCAGGCAAACAGGCATTGCCGCCTCCTTCCAAAAAAATTTCAATTCATCATCATTCTCTCATTTCATGTCATACCCTACTGACGGCGCCGTAAACTAACCAGCCACACACAAGAAAATAAAACTTCAGATTAGCCTCTCTCTGGGCCAAGTTTCGAATCCAGGACCTCCCAAATACGAATCAGTACATCCGGTTGTGTAGTTCCGTGAGATATTAAATTATAATTTTCATTTCATGCATCCTGTTGTGTTATAATACACAACTTCTTTATTACGACCGAAACAACTCAACTAATATCAAGATCAGTGCCTAGTTTCGGCGCTGCTACATGTTTCGGCTATCAGTAGCCATCATTAGGCAAATACATGGCTAACCGCAGTGCTAGTAAAATTGGATACAATATATTAATTATATAAATACTTGACGTAAAAATACAATAAATTAGACTATATAAAACAAAAGTTATAGTATAAAACAAGAATAAAATTCTTCGAGTGATGCTTTATATCATCGAGTCAATCGTTGGTTTTTGTAATTTGTTGCGTTCCCACGGAAAAAATGGAATATTCTATATTTTGTGTATATATATAAAAAAATGTATTGGAGGCTCGTGATGTAGATGTAGTAATATTAATGTTAATCTGAAAATGATATTAAAGTGATAGTATTAAATTAAAATTTGTTATAATGAGCAATTGATTTTGGTATTGAAGATATAATGTATTATTTACTTACTATTTAGTCGGTGCCTCATCTTGCAAAGTATTGTCCGTTCTGTAGGGAATGTAAACAGCGACTGATTTGGCGATGTATGTTAAAAGTCAATGCTAGGGCGGGAAAAGGGGAGGGGCACGACTGTATATTATGTTTTGTATGTATCAATGATTACATCATACATAGGAAGTTACTGTAGGATTTTGACAATGGTGTATAACACAGATATATTGGGTTTTCGGACTTTACCCATCGTCCTGGTTTTAAGATAACTCGTCCAGTGATTGAGGCTAGCTCTTTCTAAGGGACCCAACAGAATAGGTGTTTTCCCTCACCTGAGGACGGAAACAGATCTAGTTTCCGAAACGTCGTGTTTTTTCCTAGTTATCTTAAAAACCAGGACGTTGATAAAGTCCGAAAACCCAATATCTCTGTGTATCATACACAGGGTTAAATATTTCGGTAAAATTATCATTCAGTTACAAATTTAGTTTGATGATTTCGTAAATGTGAAATCTTTCATATGTATCCAATTATTCCTTAAGTGAGAAATGCACAATCCTTGCATAAATTTACCCATCCAGAAACCGGATCCAAGGGTTCATATAGTTGTCTGAACAACAGGGACAAGGGCTTAGCATCTGAGTATCACCCAAGATGAAGTGCCAGGTGCCAAATTTCCCTCCACGGCCAATATCTGTTGTCTCCATTATGGAGAATTATGGTTAGGCCCTCCGAAGATAACACTGCACGACGGACACATGCAGTGACTTCCAAAAAGAAGTGGCAGTTGGAATAACAATATTGACCATCGAAGATTTATTAGTTGGTCATTCAGTCTTCAGAAGACCTCAATAGACAGTTACTCAAGCGAAGAAACCACTTTAATAATTTAAGTAATGTCCTTTTCATTTTATCTAACTGAGCCTAACGCAAAACACATCTTTTCTCACCCCCTCCACACCCCATATTCGCTTTATACATTACCGGTGTTAGACTAGCTGATGGATGATGCCAATGGCTTATGTAGGAAGACCGGTTAAACTAGAAGTTTCCATGCAGAAGCAGTTACATTCGCCACTTGTCAGTTTATTGACGCAATAGTTAGAGTACTGTGGGGAGACTGTAGCTTATTGTACTTTATTGGCTTCTGCGGCCGACTGCTGTTTCTGGTTTTGTACAGTCAAGGTGGTCTCTTCAGGTCAGGGGTATGTAAACTTCACCTGAAGCGCCAAAGAACGTTTCAAGACCATAAACACATAAATGCTGGAGTCAAAGATATTTTTTCTCAGTTGAATCAAGGGAGCCTACAGTGTGAAGGGCACACCAACAATCTGTCTCCCCCCCTGGGGGGGGGTGAAAAAAATAAAAATTTGAAAATGAAATATATGAAATATTAATAACACAAATTGAAATTGTCGTTTAAAAAGTTAATTCTTCTATCCTGACTAACACAGAAAAGTGATTTCTAATATGTAGGCCTAGTAAGTATATGGTTAAGGAGATCGTGGGATATTCTGAGAAAGATATATATTAAAACCGAATTCATTATACTTTTAATTTTCAAAATATAATAAATATGAGTAAAAATGCAGAGTTGTCCTTGTGCTTAATTACGAAGTTACGTAGTTAAACACAACGCCATGAAGACATACGGAGGAGTGGAGATACAGCTCCAAATTTCTTGACCTCGGCACTAGCTGGAGCTGAGTGGTCAGCTTCACTCTCTGGCGCTTTACGCTCCCCCCTTCCGTACTCCTTTGAGAGGAGGCTCGGTGGGCCCCAGTGTCGGTCCGGACGCTGTGTAGAAGAGAAAAATCTTGCACTGCCGGGAAGCGAACCAGCAATTAGTCCGTCACTCTACTGACTGAGCTATCCTGAATTTATTTAAATGTATTAATTATTAATCTTAATTGCTGTAATTCCCTTTTATGATCAGGGCAAGAAGTATCAGATGGGCAGGGCTTGCAACACGAATGGGGACGAAGAGGAATGCAAGAAAACCACAAGGAAAGAGGCCACTACGATAATTTTAGATTCAGGTGGGAGGAAATATTAAAATGGATATTACATAGACACAATGGGGTGGTATGAACTAGACTGATCTGGCCCAGGCAAACCTGTTTGAAGAATATTTTTTTATGTGAAGCCTTGTAGTCTATTAGATATTTATCGACGTTCAGGCTGAACGTACTGCGTTCATCTTTAGAATCGCTCGGCAAATCGAAAAAAGCAAACAGGCAAGCAATAGGTAGAAAGCCTCTTGCTTGTTTGTTTCCTTGGTCTATTTGTCTACCCTGAAGATGGAAGCAGTACATTCTTCCGAGAAGTAGGTAGTAGACTTGTAGAAGACTACACAAAGTCACATTCCGAAAGACAGTCTACATAGCCATGACCATAAGAACCTTAAACTTCACATCTTTCCAACTTGGAACATAGAGTTTTGAAAGTTGGAGATTTGGAGGTCAGGTTACTGTGGGGGCTGAGGGCACAAAATACGCAAAGAGATAACGCCAAGGAGGAGGAAGAGGAGGATTCTCTTCCCTGGAGTCAGTTTTCAGCCTACCGTTTTTATTTAGAAAAAAAAATTAAAGTAAGCTATAAGAAAACTTCGTTGTCTGTGTGTCTGTGTGTCAATATTTATCAAGTTTTGAATGCCCGGACAAATCTTTGTGAGGCTCGGTATGTACATCCTGGGACCTGAGCCAATTTCAACGGCTCACTACATAAATCTCTCCCACCAGTCTCTCTGTATGTACCCGTCCATTAACGGGAAACAGGCGATTAGTTTTTCCTAAATTTATTTTTCTTTTAGGAGTGAAGCAGGACCGCCTCTGTGGCCTAGTGGTCAGAGTTCCTGACTACAGATCCAGAGGTCCGGGTTCGATTCCCGGCGCTACCAAGTTTTCTGACAAATAGTGGGTCTGGAACGGGGTTCACACAGCCTCGTGAGGATTCTCATAGTGGGGGGTGGAGTCAAATTGGGTCCACTCGGCACGGCGGCCACTGATTGGCCTATTTTACCTGTCCCAGGTGATTATGATGATGGAGAATTTGGTGGAATGAAGATTGGCATGGCAAACCGAAGTACTCGGAGAAAACCTAACCCAGCGCCATTTTGTCCACAAGAAATCCCACTTGACCAGACTCGGGTTTAAAATCGGGCGGCCGGGGTGGGAAGCCAGCGACTAACCGCTTGAGCTATGGCGCGGCCTAGCCTCGTGAGGATAATTGAGGAGCTATTTCAAGGAAATAGCGGCTCCGGTCTAGAAAATCGAAATTAACGGCCGTGGGGATTCGTTGCGCTGATTACGCGAAACCATATATCAGCTAAATTTGACGATAAGTTCGCCGACAAGCGGCGGTCGTTCGGTCAGTATAGTTCGCTTGAGGACTCAAGCCACGGAGTTTAGTTTTGGAATGAAGCAGTTCTTCTTCATACATTGATAACTCCTTTTAAGAGCCAAATTCTTTACTATTTTGTGCGACCCTGTTTCCGACAGAAGTTAAAGCATCAATCTACACACAGCAGATGGTCAAATGGTCATCCACTACTGACCCTCACAAACAACTAAAATTCATATACGATGAGGCTGGACTGATTTATGCGGTGGCTCAGTCGACAATGGTGGGCACGAGACGTGTTCGTCTGAAACGAGTCGATAGTCCGGTAATTGTCATGACTTAATTGAGGTCTGAGGGCCAGAAGTCGTGTCCTCTTGGGGACATCTGCTGGTAGGGACACGTCAGTTACAGAGATTCATGGCGCATCGCTGGAGTATCTAGAAGACTTCTCTTATCCAGGAGGACAGGCAGATGTCACTCCTTGTTAAAACAACATCTGATATATTTTTATTTGTTTCTCTCATCCTGACCCCATTATCACGTTATTTCACTATTTAAATAGGCTACTGAGAATGATTAAGTCAAGGAGGATGAGGTGGGCAGGGGATGTAACACGAATGGGGGAGAAGAGGAATACATTAGGATATTGGTGGGAAAGCCAGAAGGAAAGAACCACTGGGAAGACCAAGGCGTAGGTGGGTGGACAATATTAAAAGGGATCTTAGAGGGATAGGATGGGACGGTATGGATTGGATTGATCTGGCTTAGGATATGGGCCAGTGGAGGGCACTTGTGAACACGGTAACGAACGTTCGGGTTCCATAAATGCTGGGAAATTCTTGAGTAGCTCCGAATTTGGCTTCTCCTCAAGAAGGGCTCAGCTCATAAGTAAGTAAGTAAGTAAGTAAGTACTGTGACACCCTACAGACTAGAAGAGACAGGGGCGGTAGAAAATATGGCAGACGAGTAGGTGAAAGTGAAAAGTCCTGGGAAAATGAGACACTATTGTGAGGAGAAGGAAGATCGTCATTTTATTGAGAGTTCCCAGGCTTCTCCCTCTTATCCTTCTGTTAAGAGCAGAGTGAAAGTGAAGCTGTTAGGATAGCTAGAAGCTTAAACGACTGGATTTCTTGTAAATAATATATACGAATTTAGTCCGTACCTCACAGGAAACACGTTACGTCTCCATTACGAAGCCCAACCGGTCAATGGTGTTTAGGGAAACAAACTCTGTTTACTGTGAGAACCATACGGAACACACAGATACACTCTGTGGGCAGAATGCAGAGTTTTAATACGATAAAGCAGGTGGTACATATAGTAACCACTGAGATTTAAAGGCTTAATAATGTTAGGGATATTTTATGACGGTCATCCTCAACTGACTGGACATGATGTCTTCTCACAATGCTCTCCATCTCTAGTTCAAGAATTTAAAAGTTTTCTGTTCATTTCTAGATTTTTGTCTCTTTCTCACCTTGGACGAAATGCATATACAGAGCGTAATAATAATTCGATTCTTAGTTTATTTGAGTGCTGACCTCAACAGCCAGCGGTTAATTACAGAGTCAGCATGAATACAAACCAGCGGCAGCAAGAAGACAAGCATGCATAATAATAACAATAGTAACGTGTTCTAAAAATACTAGTTTCGAATGTCTCTCTCGGGCTATTCGTGATTTTCCCAAGTCCCGCTAAACAAATTCTATGCTAGTACCGGTATCTGGGCCACAAACCCTTCCTCCCAGATCTTACAGTTTCAATAATCAATCAATAAATTTTTCGTTTGACGCTATATAGTGTTAGAGAGTGACAGCGCCGTAAAATCACACACAAATAATAATAATAATAATAATAATATTGTGACATATTTTCTCAAAGTAATAACTGTGGAGCCAGAGAAATAGAAACGGTTCTGAAAACATGCCCGTTGCTAGGCTATACTTCAGTAGCTGTCACGTGATCGCCGCAAGAGAGACGCGCGCAATGGAATCAGTGTTTCTATGCGGTCCGTGTCGAGGCTATATAACGAGGGCCAACTGTCAATACGAGACAGTCTTAAGACGGCAGATAGATGAGTAGGGAGTTAATGTGAGAGGGCCGCCAGCCTGAGAGGACCTGAGACCGGAAGTAGAAGAACGTCCACTGTTGAAAGACGTTGCTAAGCAGCGCACTGAAGACCGCGACTAACAACACTAGTTTGTGTGTGACTGATCTATAAAGAGCAGTCACGAATTGTGTCTATTGTACAATAAATCCGATTACAAAATCAAACCCCTTGTACAGTCACTACATCAGGTGACAATATGATACATACAGGCTTAGGGAGTTCATAATTCATTACTAATCATGCATGCTAATATAAAATAATCGTGCGTGGCAGGCAACAGCCTATTCTCAAATATCGATTTTGCTAAGGCTTGTCTGATACATTTTTAAATGTATGTCATATTTCAAGTAGGCAACCTTGCAGGAAAGAATTCTTTCTATTTTCAACAACATCTCCTATATACCAATATTGGTTCCTATTGTTCTCGTACGTTGTAAATAGAATCTAGTGACTTTATAATGATGACGTAACTATCTACGTCATAGTCTGACGATGACGTAGACGTAACGATATTTTAGACACAGTTATAGCTGTTCTGCGAAGCCATGTGCGCAGTAAATCATGCGCGAGGTGCACCGAGAATGTGCGCAGTAAATCATGCGCGAGGTGCACCGAGAATGAACAAACTTCACTAAATTTTCTGATGTAGCGGAACGCGTCTTTCCTCCCTTGTTGAATTTATAGCTTAAGTGACTTCCTTTCCCACATTTTTATAACAAATTTAACTGTAAAGTTCCCGCTTGAAACCATTTACTCCTGTAATGGATGGTACCCAGGTATTACAACAGAAGCCTAATTTACGGTAATGAAATATGAGATTTCAACTACTTTACTGGTGGTAAAACTGCTCCCAGGGGGAATACCCGTTTTATAAAATGAAGAGAATATGTATCCTAGCAACCAATGGTGATGCACCTCGTGAAGTAACGTGTCGCATCCCCCTCCCCTACCCAAATCTCTTCTTCTCTTCTATGTAACTTGTTAAAACCTATGACAGTTACGACACCTGCTCCTTATTTCACAGGAAACCAAAAGCAGGGGGAAAAATGAAAAGAGAATACAGCGGTGCAGGGTTAGGTGACGATCTGGCACTGTAGTGACATCTGTCCACGGAGCCCCTCACAGAAGCCTACATTAAGATAATATTGCAGCGTGATTGTACGGTCCGTTGAGAGGCAACGGCTGCTAAACATTTAACATTACCGGGTTCATTTTTAGGCAGAGGATGCTTACGCAATAGTAGAAGAATTGCTGAACATGGTTTTTTCTATGCGGTCCGTGCCAAGGGTATGTAACAAAATGAATCCTAGTTTCAGTTTTCGCGGTATAGGACTAGGTGAAGCCAGACACAGAAAATGTAAGAGGCTTAAACTTGACAGTAGTCAAGCTTGAGACCGTTCAAATGACTAAGCTACCGTTGTAGCATAAGATACATAAAATAGGCATGATCTGCTCAGTAAAGCCTGTATTGACAGAGGACTTGTGTATAGTGCAAAAGCAAGACAAAGACAAAACAACTCCGTTCAGTGTGACTATTTAAGTTTTACTACTTAAAACTTAGCACTATTACATATTTCGATTCTTACGGACCATCTTCAGAGGGACATCAGTACTTATTCGGAAACCACTGTCACGATAGCCGTTCTGAGTGCTAAATTACATACACACATACACAATGCACGGAATATAAAATATACACAAAATCCAATTTTTTCACAATCACATCAGCTTGTTTTCACTGTGAAAACAGCACAGCAAGCCACGAACAAACACGGACAATACTAAGAATCTCCTTTCTCAAGATAGACAGGCGGCACAAGTTCAGCCCTCTCCAAGAAAGACGATAGGAGAAGTGACACGAACCTGCATGGTTTATAAAATTTTAACTTAAACAACAAAGTTCTAAAAACTTTAAAATTTTAATACCAGGAAGGCTGCTGTGATTGTGAAAAATTGGATTTTGTGTATATTGTGTATTCCAGGCATTATGTGTGTATGTAATTTAGCACTCAGAACAGCTATTGTGATAGTAGGATCCAAATAAGTATCGATGTTCCATCTGAAGATGATCTATAAGGATCGAAACATGTAAGGGTGCTAAGTTTTCAGTAGTAAAACTTAAAATAGTCACACTGGACGGAGTTGTTTTGTCTTTGTATTTGTTAGTGTGACGGACCAGAATGAAACAAATCAAATGCAAAGTCAAGAGTTTTCAATAACACGCTATATGTGCGATACGTAAACTTGACAAAGGCGAAGCGTATTCATAAGAGACAAACCAATCCTCTCGTCAGAGAGAATGTTACATAAGGACTATGACCGCAAGGGCTCA
>NW_019727400.1:752551-771204 GCF_002891405.2 Cryptotermes secundus | reverse complement strand
CTCGGCTACCGTGACCGGCAGTGTATAAGAATAATATATAAGAATTCAGTTCGTACCTCACAGGAAACAGATCCGAACCCACGATCCCGGCTTCCGAGCGAGCGAAGACAGTACATGCCTTAGACTGCTCGGCTACCGTGACCGGCGGAAACCTCTGTGTACCTTGTATAAATGTTACTTAGTGTAGTGCAGTGACAAAGGATGCACAGAGTCCATAGTGACCTGGACGCCGTGACAGCGCGGATATACTCGTGCTGAGACCACGGTGCAACAAACTTAGCGCCTGCGCAGTAAGACCGACCCTTTCTTTGTCAAAGTGGAGGCCCCATTTCGAAACAATTGCATGTCTAGGGAAGACTAACAATTTTTGATTATGGATCTCTAAGAGAATGAAGCCAGGAATGATTATGCTCTCGAAGGCCAGCATCAATTTAACCGACAGACAAAACGACAAAAATTTTGGTCGTGGATCTCGATGGGACTCGAAAGTCGAAACCAAAAATTACTTTGCTGGCGAGCACCATCAGCAATTTAAGCGACCGGCCGTTAGTGAGAGTAGACAGATAATGACGGTGAGTGACAGCCAGTGAATGAAGAGTCATGGTTCGGAAACCGCCGTTTGGAGCATTGCGTTAGGTGTAAGAGAGTCGTCAGTCGGTAAGAAGGCGAGCACAGAAGCAGAGGACATTGTTGGAACCCGTTACCAAGCAACGATCAGGGAAGATTATGACAGACTGAGACAGCCTGTGCCATAGTGTATTGTTGTGTGAAAATTGGCGATAGCGTTAAAAATATTTGTAGTTATGAGTTATAAGAATTAAATAAATTAAATTGCCAATCCAAACCTCGATCTATTCATTAGCATGTGACAATATTCTCTTTCTTCTCGTCTTTGCATAATATTTTAGTCACTTACTGAGGCTGTAAGGTTTTTACTTAATCACTTACTCTGTCAATAAAGTACAATTGTTGATAATGCGTCAATGCAATGCCTTTCGGTCGTCATGTGACCATCTTCAGGAAAGCCCATGCAATACGGAAGCTTGTACACTTCACGGGTTTGTAGCAACTGTCAATAAAGTTAAACTAATTTCAACTGTGATGTGAAGTAAACTTACTCTATGAAGCTGTGACCTCCTTGAAGAGCCACCAGTCGCTAAGGTACTCAAGAACTTCCAAATATTTTATGGAACGCAAAGGTTCATTACCGTGTTCACAAGATCTCTACATTGGTCCCTCGCCTGAGCCAATTTCTCTACGACCCACTTTACTTTTGACGAAATTAGTTAAAATTATGACAAAAATCAAAGTCTGAATAAAATATAAAAAATAAAAATTAGCATTCTCTATTTTGCTGCTGTTCGTATCTCTTGTGAGATGGTATGTTCTGCTTGTTCTTCTTATTATTTTCTTTTTGGCTGGGCATGACAAGGGTGCAGATAATGAGAACTACTATGACTGCTGTTCTAATTCAGCTTTGCAGCGTACAGCGGGAGAGACAGAGGAGAAAGCGGAAGCAAGTGTTGAGATGTACTACATTTTAAGGGGACAAAGATATTTCTACATTTTAAGGCTCACAGGCACTGCCCGTTTGTCCTGGTAAAGGTTCGTAAGGGCGAGGTTTAACAAACGAGGAAAGCAAAGACATGGGGAAAAGCACCAAGACTGATGGGGGGGGGTGAAAATATAGCTCCGACATTCTTAACCTCGGCATTAGATGGAGGTCAGTGGTCAGTTTCACGGCCCTGCCACTTTAACACTGGGAAACATAGGAGGCTAGGTGGACCCCAGAGACGGTCTAGACGTTACGGAGAAGAGAAAAATCTTACCTCCAGCGGGAATCGAGCCCCGATTCCTCGGTCATTCAGCCTAGTATTTATACCGACTGAGTCATAGTAGTTCCAATTAATACTGGGATACTTAACATAATTCTGCTGGTGTTTACGTATCAGATATATTACCATAGTCAATAATTTCGTGGAATGGCCACGCACTACAGCGGGTAGGCTGAGGCACGATATGATGCCCTGTTAGTTCATCTCTCCGCACAGCAAGAGGCAGTTGTGTGCAAAGAGTGTAAGCAGAACTACGGCCTCTGTTGTGTACTGCAGTCAAATGCAAGTGGCGGAAATCGAAAATGTGGCAGTTGGAACAACGGACAAACATCAAGTTCTGCCAGAAACTAGGCAAATCCCCTAGCGAAGCATTTGGCGTAGGAAGAATTGGCTGTTGCTACACGACAACGCCCTTGCACATCGCTATGTTCTTGTCCAAGAGGAACTGGCAAGGCAACAGGTCACCGTTTTGCCACACCCTCCGTACTCACCTGATCTCGCACCGTGCGATTTTTTTCTCTTTCACCGCTTGAAAGCAAAGCTACGTGGTCGTAGGTTTCAGTTGTCCGAGGAGGTGGTCATTGCCACAAGAGACGCCCTACGGGAATTTCCTGCCGATATGTTTCAGCAATGTTTTCGGCAGCTATATCAACGTTGGCAGACTTGCATAGCGGTCAACGGCAACTATTTTGAGGGCCGATGTGGATCTGTGTAAGTGTACGTGAATAAACCAGAGTCCACAAAATTAATGACTGTACCACGTATTTCGTTACAGTGAAACCTGTTTGTAATGGAATAAAAACGGAACTGAAGATGAGGAGTACTGTCTTCTGGAATGTGAAGCTGTTTAGTCAAATTTCCGGATAGATACTGTGAAGATGGAGGAAACACGTGGATCCGAAACGCCGTTGAACGTTCAACAGGCGGTGTAAAGAAGAAAGAAAAACACACTCCGTGGTTTCAGTCCGCAAGCAAACTATACCGAGTGAGCGACCGCTGCTTGTCGGCTAAGTTTAGTGCCAACTTCTGCGAATAGAGGGTGTCGCGTGGTCAGCGCAACGAATCCCCACGGCCGTTAATTTCGGGTTTCTAGACCGGAGTCGCTAATTCCTTGAAACAGCTCCTCAATTATCATCACGAGGTTGACTGGACCCAGTTCCAGACCCACTATTTCTCACAAAAAAATCTGGTAGTGCCGGGAATCGAACCCGGAACTCTGGATCTGTAGCCAGGTTACAGATGCAAAATTCCTTTTGCATACTCTGCAATAAATGGCTGGAGGGGAACGTGGTAGCGTAGCTGGTTGAGGCACTATGCTACAAAGATGTAAGGTCGCAGGTTCGAACCATTCTAGCCGCATGGCCCTGGGGGCGACTCAGTCTCTAACAGAAATGAGTACCAGGAATCTTATTGTGGGGTAAAGGGCTGCATGTGCGTAAGGCTGATAACATAACTGCCATCTGTGAGTCGACTGTCTAGAAACTCACAACCCTATGGGCATCCACAGCCGTTTACAGGGGTAACTTCGATTGTCTAGAAAATGTGGGAGCCTCAACCTCTCACAATTCTATGGGCCACCACGGCCTGTTACAGGGGTAACTTTACTGTTTTTAACAAAAAATGGGCTGCTTCTCATTCCACCGTCTTCCCCCGCTTCACAGACAAATGCAAAGAATTTCTAAACATATAAATTCGTGTAACATTATTCTTGCGTCGTGTGGCATGACGGAGAGCTGTGTACTGGCTCACAGGGACCATCCGTCCTGCGCCTTGCCCTGCGCTCTGTATAGGCCTTCAAGTAAGCACACAGCATTGTATCTATCGTTCCAACTCCATTCACAGAAGAATTCCTCGTCAAATTAAATGAAATCTAACATTTTGAATAAAAAATTAAATTATGATTATATATTTTAAGAGAAATGTTATTACAGTTTTGGTGGGAAAGCCAGAAGGAAAGACCCAGACGTAGCTTGGATCTTAGAGAAAATGGATGGGGCGATGCGGACTGGATTCATGTGGCTCAGGATAGGGACGAGTGGAGGGTTCTTGTGAATACGGTAATGAACTTTCGGGTTCCATAAAACGTTGGGGGAATTATTCAGTAGCTGAGCGACTGGCGGCGTCTCAAGGAGCAGTCTTCTCCATGGAGTTAGTTAGTTTGTTCTTTAGAATGTGTGTATCCTTCTCTATGAAGCGTTCCGTGTACAATATTGTGTAATGATTTGCTCCTCAGAACAGTGACAAATTCCGATGAAATTTTCACGAAGATTTGATTGATTTGAACAGAAATTAACGAAACGTAAGCACGGGGAAGTAATCACAACTCCACCAATATGAGCTCCTTTGAGGGTTATTCTTCATAACACCTCATATAAAAGTTTTTTTTTTACGAAGAGAATTACGATGAAAGTAAAACAACTTTTTGGAAATCTGAAGCAGATTTAGAGACGTTACCTAACTAACAAACAAACCAAAACACTAGTATCGGGACAGGAGCCGGGATAGCTCAGTCGGTATAGCGACTGGCTACGGGCTGGACGGCTGAGAGGTCGGAGTTTGAGTCCCAGTGGGGGGCAAGAATTTTCTGTTCTCCATGTCATCCAGACCGGCTCTAGGGCCCACCCAACCTCCTATCCAATGGGTACCGGGGGCTCTTTCTCCGGGGAAAAAGCGGCCGGGGTGTGAAGCTGATCACTCACCTCCAACTAGTGCCGAGGTCAAGAAGACGTGGATCTATACATCCATTCCTCCAATCGCCTTCATGACGCAGTGCTTAATTAGTTAAGCAGAGGACCAATTAATATCGGTACAATAAGTTTTAATAATACTAAATATTGATGACGAATTTCATAGCCGGATTAGAACTTCCGCCAGTTCACGGCTACTTCCTGGAGATCCAACCGCGCCATAGCTCAGGCGGTAGTCGTCGGCTTCCCACAGCGGCGGCCTGGGTTCGATCCTATGTCAGGTCATGTGGGAGTTTTGGTGGCAAAATTGGCGCTGGGGCAGGTTTCCTTCGAGTATTTCGGTTTGGCCTGCCGAACTTCATTCCACCAATTGCTCCACAATCGTCTTCAGCTAACATCTTGGGCTGATACAATAGGACAGATAATGGCCGACGTACCAAGTGGACTGTCTCACCTCGCCACATGAAACTTAAAAAAAATCTAAGTGCCCGCGAGTCGAACCCGGAGTTCCGACGCTGCTGGTACCCAAGCCATACACTGCATATGACGTCAGCACCAGAGGCTGTATAGTGTCAAATGGTAGGGTGAGTGAGGATTCGGGAGGAAGCGGTCCTGCTTCGTAGAGGTGCTACCCCAAAATTTTGCCTTAAAGGACTGAGAAAACCCATGATGAAACCCCAATCAGTACAGTCGGTTACTTGTCTCAGATTCGAAGCAAGCACCTCCTGATTATCGGGCTAGAGTGTTGCTGCTACGCTCCCCCCCCCCTTCTGAGGCTACATCTCGCCTTTTATCTGCATATACAGGAATGGTACAGAAATATCACCTCGTGAATTCCACTGAAGTTTCAAGATGAAGAACTGCAATTCTCACGCTCTTAAATAAACATTCTTTTGATATACGATGTTTATTAAAGTAAACACAAGGATAGTGGTGTACTCTGGTGGGAAGAAGATGAATCGGTTTAAGTCCTACCCCTATAGAATATCCCGCGCAACTGTAACACTCTGCAATGGATGTCGCGGAAGGGTGGATACCATGTCTCGTAGTCGAAAAGGATCGGGTTCATAACCCGGCCCGTTGGTTAGTTATCCTGCCTCGTGTTATTCCTGTCTACGTTCGCAAATTCTGGGTTAATACATCGAAATACGCAAGTTGAGGCTAAGTTGGAAACATACACATACTTTAAAAGTTTGTGATGATGGTAAATTGTTACAATTAATACTTTGCTGGACATTATCCATCATCTTGTCTATTCTAAAAAACAGTCTAGTTTCTAGTTTCCCACAGATGATTTTGTTGTGCTTGTATACCACAAGGAGTATTGCTTCTCTCCCGGTATGATTTGATTCTAGATATTTTTCTCTAGTGCTAAGCCTCAAATTATGATAGCTTCAATATCTCTTAACTCTCACATATGGATTAAGTTGTGTTTCTTTTATGAATCCCTTCGGAAATTGGCATAGTTGTCCGGAGATAGGGGCTAGCTCTGTCTATTGGACCCAACTGAGTAGGTTTTACCTGAAGACGGGGACAGATTCCAGTTCTCGAAACGTTGTTTTTTTAATAGAAACTAGACTGTTTTTTAGAATAGACAAGATGATGGATAATGTCCAGCAAAGTATTAATTGTATACACATACTTGTATAAATCGCCAGGTAACGATCAAGTTCCGGCAGAACTTATTTAAGCAGGAGGCGAAATATTACGTTTTGAGATCCATAAGCTAATTAATTCTATTTGGAATAAGAAAAAATTCACTGATCAGTGGAAGGAGTCTATTATTGTACCAGTTCACACAAAGGGTGATAAAACTGACTTTAGTGGTTATTGTGGGATATCAATGCTATCAACTTCATATAAAATTTTGCCCAATATTCTTCTTTCAATTTTAAGTCCATATATAGATGAAATTATTGGGGATCATCAGTGTGGGTTTCTACGTAACAGATCAACTACAGATCAGATCTTTTGCATTCGTCAGATATTGGAAAAGAAATGGGAGTACGATGAGGCAGTGCATCAGCTATTCATAGACTTCAAGAAAGCCTACGATTCAGTTAGGAGGGAAGTATTGTACAATATTCTGATAGAGTTTGGGATACCCATGAAACTAGTTAGGTTGATTAAAATGTGTTTAAACGAAACGTATAGTAAAGTCTATGTAGGTAAACATTTGTCTGAAAAAATTCCTATCCAGAATGGTCTAACAAGGAGGTGCTTTATCGCCACTCCTTTTCAACTTTGCTTTAGAATTTGCCATTAGGAAGGTCCAGGGAAACCAGGTGGGACTGAAATTAAACGGGACACATCAGCTGTTGGACTACGCCGATGATGTGAACCTACTGGGTGATCATGTAGATGCCATAAAGAAAAACACACAAACTTTAATTGACGCAAGTAAAGAGGTTGGTCTAGAAGTAAACACAGAGAAACCTAAGTATATGTTACTGTCTCGTCACCAAAATGCAGNNNNAATATAGGAAACACATGTTTTGAAAATGTGGCACAGTTCAGATATTTGGGAACAACGATAACAGATCGAAACCTGATTCAGGAGGAAATTAATAGGCGATTGAACTCGGGTAATGCTTGCTACCATTCAGTCCAGAACCTTTTGTCTTCTCGTCTGTTGTCAAAAAATATAAAAATTGGAATATACAAAACTATAATTTTGCCTGTGGTTCTGTAAGGGTGTGAAACTTGGTCTCTGACATTAAGGGAGGAACAAAGACTTAGGGCGTTTGAGAACAGGGTGTTGAGGAGAATATTTGGACTGAAGAGAGCTGAAGTGACAGGAGGTTCGAGAAAACTGCATAATGAGGAGCTTCATAACTTGTACTCTTCTCCAAGTATAATTAGAAAGATCAAGTCAAGGAGGATGAAGTGGGCAAATCATGTAGCACGAATGGGGAGACGAGGAATGCGTATAGGATATTGGTGGGAAAGCCAAAAGGAAAGATAACACAGGGAAGACCATGGCGTAGGTGGGTTGACAATATTAGAATGAATCTTAGAGAGATAGGATGGGATTGTATGGATTTGATAGATCAGGCTCAGGATAGGGACCAGTGGAGGGCTCTTCTGAACACGGTAATGAACCTTCGGGTTCCATAAAATGCTGGGTAATTCTTGAGTAGCTGCAGAATTGGCGACTCTTCCAGAAGGGCTCAGCTCCATGAGTAAGTACTGTACAATTCAGTATTTACTAACAATGCTATAACTATGGGCTAAGCTATCTGAGCTACTGACAGCGTCTGACCTTAAATAAATAAAATTAATTTATAACGGAAGATTATTAACTTCAGTAAAATGGAAATTATTTTAGAATTAATATGTTTTTTTAGTTTTCAAGCTGCAATTGCAATTATTAAATCGTTTTTATTTATAATAAATTTAAATAACAATAAAGTGTTCCTGAAATCAGTGATGTGGTATATCATCCTATACGTTTTTATTAAGCCAACTGACTTTTATACCAATATTCGTTATTAAATCCAACAGAAAGGAATAAATAAATATACAGGGAATGCCGGGTCTCAGATAAAAATTATGAAAATATAATAAAAGAGGCTAAGTCAATTTATATCCCTGTATACATCGATGTTTTTCTCTTGTTCTTCGCTTGAATTTCCTTCTCTTCCAATCTCTTTTTGTTTCTTCCCACCTTCTATTGTCCCTCTGTATCTCTTCTTTCTGACAGTTCCCTTTCTCCTCCCAATTTCATTTCGGGTGTCTCTGCTGCTGTTTAGAGCTTAGTCAGTTCTGTACTGGAGTCTGTGGACAGGGGACTTGAGCAGGAGGTAGAGGAATAGCCATTGTTGGAGACGTTACCAGGAAACATCTAGTAAGACACTGAGAACACCAGATTGTATGATCTAGTGAACTGCAGATTGTGGAAACAGCGACAGTGCTATAGTTACTGTAGTTACAACCTGTAAGTGGTCAATAAATCTATTCACCAATACAAACCCCGTCTATAGTCACTCATACACCTGACAATATATAACAAGGTTTGCTCGTCTAGAGTCTTAGTTTCATTTATGTCAATTTCTAGTTATTTTCCTATTCTTAATTTTCCTCCTTTTTGCTTTCTTCCTTTAATGTCTGTTCACATCTGTTTTATTAATATTTTACTCAGCAGATTTGCCTATAGGAGTAATAAACTTTACAGCTATTGCCAAGAACTTTAATAAATTATTCGGAATGTTGTTATATCACACGTGTGAACTCATGTGAAAGACAATTAGGGAATTTGTAAACTGTTTCACCGGAATCGCCAGTGTTTTAAGCGTAACCGGGGGGCATGTTACTTCATGGCGGGGTGATATGCCACATGTCGGGGGCTGGTTCCATCATCCCTCAACCCTTATCTTCATGGCACATGAACATAAGCGTGAGGGGGGGGAGAGTTATTTCTGTTCCACGCGCCAAACACATTCGTCTTTTTAACTCAGAGAGGCAGTAGTATGAAAGCTGGCTACTAACGTTTCGGAGGAATATTCTGCTTCTGTCTTCATAATGAAAATAAAAAGATACTTCAGTCTCGAAGATGAAGATAATATTTATGTCGAAAACTGTGGTATCCACTAGTGCGACTATATATCACATCAAAAAATCCACAATCTCAAGCGTAGTTGGTTGAGACACTATGCTACAAGTCAGAAGGTCGCGGGTTCGAGTTCCGATTACGGGTAATTTTTTCAATTGATAATCCTTGCAGACGCATTATGGCCTTGGGGTCGACTCAGCATCTAACAGAAATGAGTACCAGAAATCTTCCTGGGGGTAAAGGGAGGCCTGCGCTTAAGGCTGACAACCATACCGCCATATGTGAGCCGATTGTCTAAAGAAAATGTGGGAGCCTCGACGTTTCACAACCCTATGGGCCTTCAGGGCCTATTACAGGGGTAGCTTTACCTTTTTTTTTTGCCGTCATGGAGACATTTAAAATTATTGCAAATTTGTGAGGCTTTGAGGTTCTCATGATGGTAACTATGAAGAATATCGTCTTCTGGGATATGGGGCGGTGTAGATCTTGTGTGAACCGACGTTTCGAAGGAAGGTCGGTTCAGACAAGATCTGCACGGCGCCACATCCCAGAAGACGGCATTGTTCATAATCACTATTTATTCTAAAAATAAAACGAACCTCACAAATAAACTCTGCCGCAATGGGGTGCCTCAACCTTATAGAAGATGGTGCACAGCAACTTTGAGGTTAAGTAATGCCTAAAATATTCAAACTCGATGAAAAGAAGCCTTATTTTAGGTCTGAGATCCTCTCTGGGTTTTAACGTCGTGTATTTCGGCAAGAACTCCATAGATATTTGGAGAATCGTATCTCTTCCATCTGAAGATGGAGCTGGATATTCCTCCGAAACGTCTATGAACCTCTACCGAACTACATGGCATTACAATCAAGAATAACGTACTCTTCAAAAATACCTGTTTGTTCAAATAGATCTCCGATACCGTGAATTTGATTGCATCGTATATTCAGAACATAATCTAGTAACTTTCCGATGATGACGTAACGATCTGACGTAATTTGGAAGATGTTTTGGATATTGCATAAGTATCGGCGTCCCGCAAGGGTTTAACCCGGTAACTACAGCGCCGCTATTATCGGTCAACCAGTGCGAGTTTCAGGATTCATACATTCCGAAATGCAAGTGTTTAGTCTCCAGACGGCGCAGATTTGAAGCTGAAAATACAACGGCAGGCTACCCTCTGCTGTAGATAGCGCAGCGAAAGCAGTCGATAGAGCGAGCGATCAGTGTTTCTGCAAGCAATCCAATTACACGCATTGCTGCAGCTATTGTGAAAGAGATGCTGTTATCAGAGGAAGAGAGGGTTTTTACTCTCTAGGGGAGATCAGGCAGTAGTGGATCTACAGGGAGTTAATAAGAGAGACGAAACAGACTGATGCAGCCAACTTGGCGTGACGGGCGGTCTGGGAGGGGGGTCAGATTCACACCGCCTGACAGTCAGCAGAGGGTTTACCCCTCGTTTTAGGCAGATCCAATAAATATCACTGTTTGTCACTGCGGAAAATAAAACAGCTTAGGTTTTTTTTTAGTTTCTTTGAACGAACATCATAAAATTAACATAAAGAAGTTGAACGTTAATAATTAGAAAATTGTCACAGGAGAAAGGGGAGGGAAATGTATATTTTAATCTGCAAGTCCCTGGTGAAATGTTAAATAAGAGAACACTAATAAGAATTAATTTTAATTAAACCAATAAGCAGCATGGCAAACGCTGTCAAAACAATTTTAACATTTCAACTGCTTGGCATTGCTTTGCACATGCATGTATCTATCTATGGCTCTACAGCCCTTTGTTGGACCTTGGCTGTCTTTTCAGTTTCTTGATCTTTACATAGCAGGTAGGACTCCTTCGACGGGGGATCAGCCCGTCGCAAGGCTGCTACTTACACATAGAACATCTTCAAGATGGAAGAATGAATATCTTGCTAACTGCTTCATGCTGTATTCTTGCTCCGCTTGTGCTTCTATGGGGCAACATGTTCCTCCGAAACGTCGGCGTTAAATTCCAGAGGACAGAAATCTTCGAAACTACCGCTGTGAGAACAAAAAATTCCTATATAACATAGTCACTACAGAGCCGAGTCCCTCTTGAGAAGCTGCCAGTGGCTCAGCTACTCAAGTATTTTCCAACGTATCCCCGTGTTCACAAGAGCCCTCCACTGGTCCCTATACAGAGCCAGCTCGATCCAGTCCACACCACCCTATCCTATCAACGATCTATTTTATTATTATCACTCCATTTATGTCGATGTCTTCCTAGTGGACTTTTTCCTTATGACTTTCCAAACAATATCTAATATGCAGTCTCGTTCTCTTCCATGCGTGCTGCATATCCTCCCCATCTCATCCTTCTTGACTTGATAATTCTTATTGTAGTTGGCTAAAAATACCACGCCAATAACCGTGGCCCGCGGTCTAAGTCATGAACCGTCTTTGCTCGTTCGAACACTGGGATCGTGGGTTTGAATCTCACTTGAAGCATTGATGTCTGTGTGTAGGTAGCTGCCTCACGAGGGGCTGATCACTCATTCAAGGTGTCTACCGTCTGTATAAAAAAGATTAGGAAACTGACGAAGAGGCCAGGGCCCAACAAAGGGCTGTAGGGCCATTCATGATTGAATGAATGACGATTGCCAATTATGAGGCTCCTTATTTCGTAATTGTCTCGAACCTCATCATATTTCCTCTCTCTTTGGTGCTAATATTTCCCACAGCACCCCCTTCTCAAACACCTTCAGTCTATGTACCTCCATTAATGTCAGAGACCAACCAATTTGATTTAAACAAAGATGAGAGAATTCTGCAAGTTCGCGAGGTGAATTTCATGCGTTCCTTTGTTTCCCGTTACTGCATACGTGTACGGCACATGCGTCGATCATTGGGTTTGGGCGCCGACACCCCTCCCGTCACCGCGTCACTCCACAAGCTGTACGCGAGTTATCATTTTCGCGTGTAATATTTATCACGCGTCATAAAGCACGCGAAATGCTAATGCACCGGGTTCAGCCCACACATCGGATCATCTGATGGAAATGGAAGGGCTGGAGGGGGTGGGGTTGAAGCAGGGTTAAATTTATGAATGTGATGGCTTACACGGAGTGTGTGACGTATTATTTGCCCCCCCCCCTCCACTCCGGTCCGTGATGGCTGGGAGCAGGGTGACTATTTGCCACTTAACTGCCCTTACACAGCGCACTCCGGTTCAGGGGCCAGCCTACTTACAGGTTTATGGAAGAGCGGCGCAAGGCGCATGGGAGACAGATGTTCCATATTACTGATTTCTCGTTTTTCGGCGCTGTTAGTATTTATATTAATGCAGCTTCGGACGATTGGTTTATTAATGAACATCGAATTGGAAAGAAAGTGGTCGTGGCCTGATAGAGGCATTATCAAGCGCATTTTCAGGGTAAGACTGAGTAAAACCACTGAAAGCTTCAGTCACATTATCCACTATCACAGCCGAATTTCGGTAGGTAATCAGTTCGATTCTCATTTGCAACACGTCTTATCCTAACTGACTTTCTTCGTGGTTTTCTACCATCCGATTCTGTACAACTTACAGCAGTTGATAAAGCATCATCAAACATTCTAAGAAAAAGGCATATTACAATGACAGCTTAAGTTCTCTCGGCGGTGAATGTTAACATTTTGGTCTTCTGGAATGTGACGCCGTGTAGTTTAGATTGCAGGTACCAGCGATTTGAAGGATTGAGGTATCACGATCTTCAATGCAGAAGAATGAAGAGGAAAGCTTATGGGAATTTGGTGGGAAAGCCAAAAAGAAAGATACAACTAGGAAAAACTAGATATAGATGGGATTTGAACTTACACACGTGACCGAAAGGATTTGAACTTACACACGTGAACAACGAGCTTCGAACTCGAAACACGTTACACTGGTGTCAGAAGTGGGATTTGAACTTACACGTTACAATATTAATAAGGATCTTAGATAGATAGAATGGGATGGTATGTATTGGACTGATCTGGCTCGGGATAGGAACCGGTGGAGGGCTCTTGTGAACACGGTAATGAACCTTCGGGTTCAATAAAATACGAGGAAGTTCTTGGGTAGCTGCACAACTGGCGGCGTCTCAAGAAGGACCCATCTCCAGGAAGTTAATAATGCTTTCTGCTATAGGGTCAATTGCAATTTAGGAAATTAAGTTCTGGGGAAGCGAAGTGGATGGAACTGGCTCAAGATAGAGTCCAATCGTTAAGATTTGCTCTCGTAGTGTCAGATCTTCCGAACTTCCTGCGAAAAGGTTCAGTTACGTCTTAGGATAGAAAGTTTTGGGGACGGGAGGTAGTTGGAAGTAGTTCAAATTGGTGTTCACTGGTTGGATTTGATCTCTCAGTTTTGAATCTTATGGACTACTTATCACAGGGTGAGCTACATATCAGGAAATAAGTTCTCGGGACAAGAGGTGGATGCAACTGTTTCAGAATTGTGTTCAATGACCGGTTCTGATTGTGAAGTGTTGAAACTTCAGGGAGGTTTCCTACCAGCGACTTAGCTCTGTCTCGTTCTGTCCTTAATAAGCTTAATTTATACATATTTTCTACTTTTATCCATTTTAGTTATTCGTATGTCCAAGCTCTTTTGATATTCCGTACTGAAATTTTCGGGTTTTTCTATGCTACGAATATAAGGTTCATACTTACTCACGTCCATCCACTTTTTCCGAAGGAGACGCGAAATGAGACATTATAAAAATCCGCATTTGTTACTAACGTCACTTCTTCTAAGTTTTTGCTTAAAGTAACGTTTTGTTTATGCACACTCCCCAAATTCCCACCTACAAATAGGCCTACACTTTTGTTGTCATGCTTCGTGCTTGAGTAAGGTAACGTTTGTCTACTCTTCTGGGTTGATATTTTAAATTCCAGGGATAATAGACTATTATCTCTGGTTGAGAGTTTTGGTGGCAGCAATGGATTAAATATTTTGTCTTGTATTAAAGTCTGGAGCCGTCAGAACGTTTAATATTTATCTCAGATATTTTTTTGCTGTTGGTCTGCTCCATCATACCACATTCAATGCCAGAAATCTGGTGAAATAGCTAAGCGGTAACGCCCGAGACCAGTGCTTATTGGGCTTATGGACTATGTACATCGTCTAACATTCAATGTAAAGTCAAAAAAGCTTAGTAATTCTTAATATCATTAGAAAGGCTCTGGAGTTGGCTTTACACATGCATTCGGGACATATACAATCCTGACAGGGTTTTCCGTGTTTTTACTTGGTCCCTCCCGTCAGATAACGGGATAATACGT
Organism: Cryptotermes secundus; assembly: GCF_002891405.2. NCBI lineage: Eukaryota > Metazoa > Arthropoda > Insecta > Blattodea > Kalotermitidae > Cryptotermes > Cryptotermes secundus. Next base: position 756,853 of record NW_019727400.1, on the reverse strand, counting down.
CGATTACACCAGTACCACTTCCTTCCAAATCTTTTCTAATTCATCACTCTTCATCCATTAATCAGATGCTTATAGTCTAACTACTAAAATCATCGTTAAAAGCCAATACAAATAAAACAAGAAATTATGGGAAGAAATAATAGCTGACCGCTCATCTCTATCTAGTGCCGAGGTCAAGAATGGTGGAGCTATATCTCCACTCCACCAAATGTCTTCATGATTAAAGGTAAAGGTAAAGCAATCCCTGTAAGAGGCCATGGAGTCCCATAGGGTTGTGAGACGTCGAGGCTCCCATATTTTGTAGACAATCGGCTCACAGATGACGGTGCGGTTATCAGCCTTACGCGCCGGCCGTCCTTTAACCCCAGGAACATTCCTGGTACTAATTTCTATTAGAGGCTGAGTGGAACCCAGGGCCATAGTGCGGTTGGAAGGATTAGGTCAATTGAAAACAAAAATCAATGACCTCACTGGGAATCGAAACCACGTCTTTCCAGCTTATAGCACAGTGCGTCAACCATCTACGCTGCCGCGTGCCCCTGTGTAGTGTTTAATTAATTAAACACAGAGAGAAATGTACCTATTTCTATTGAGATCGAATGATTATTATTAGGTTCATAAGTGTTTGACGCAAATTTGGTACCATGAACACAACAAATTCGTCAGTCCCATTTCAGGTAATCAAGTTTGTCAGTCTATATTCCATTAATGTTAGGACATTGATCATTTTCTTTCCAATTTCTGAAATCAGATAAGTGTATCTGTAAGCGGCGTGTGGCTGAGCGATAGAAGTGTCTAGAGGTTGTGACCATGATGTTCTCCCTGGGGTGAGAAGGGGGGGGGGTGTCAGACGCGAAGCGCAACAACTTCATCCCTTCGAGTAACGAGCTGTCTCATAACCCCGCTCCGCAATGTCTGAAAAACTAACATTTATTTGATTCTTTGGGTGACTCGCAAGATTTTGCTTGCATTCTACAGCGGCTGTCATGTTTGTGTTGTATGTAAATCTGCTTTACGAGATTTGGCAATGGAAAGTGAATAAATCCGATAGGGAGAGCTCCCGGAGAGACGAAACTCTCGTACGGAGTCCTACATCAAGATGTCGCGTGTCACATTCATTTCCATCCATCTCTGAAATATTTACTTCGTGAAATAATAATAAGGCCCCAACTTCTGAACAATAAGAACCACCTGAAAATTGAATATGAAAGATCAATACAAACAGAATTGGGGGCAGTGCAGTTCATTTAGTCGTGGAGCTGAGCCCTTCTTGAGGAACCGCCAATTCTGCAGCTACTGAAGAACATCCCAGCATTTTGTGGAACCCGAATGTTCATCAACATGTTCAGAAGAGCCCTCCACTGCTCCCTATCCTGAGTCAGATCAATCCAATCCATCCTATCCTATCACTCTAAGATCCATTTTAATATTGTCCACACACCTACGCGTTGGTCTTCCCAGTGGTCTCTTACCACATGGCTTTCCCAGTAATATTCTATATGCATTCCTCTTCTCCCCATTCGTGCTGCATGCCCTGCCCACTTCATCCTCCTTGACTTGATCATTCTAATTATATTTGGAGAAGAGTACAAGTTATGAAGCTCCTCATTATGCAGTTTTCTCCAACCTCCTGTCACTTCATCTCTCTCCGGTCGAAATATTTTCCTCAAAACCCTGTTCTCAAACACCCTCAGTCTATGTTCCTCCCTTAATGTCAGAGACAAAGTTTCACACCCATACAGAACAGCAGGAAATATTATAGTTTCGTATGTTCTAACTTTTATGTTTTTGGACAGCAGACGAGAAGACAAAAGGTTCTGGACTGAACGAGCAATGTAGTTTAATTGAAAATATTTAACTAACGAAGTAACTAACTGACGGATATGCGTCCGTCCGTCCATCCATCCGCCCATCTAAGCTAATTATGTGGTGCACTGTACAGTATCTTCATTGAAAAGTTAATGAACACTGTGGTAGTTAAGTACGTGTAATAACATATTTTCAAGGAAGACGAAAAATATATCTCCCACTTCAAAGAAAAAAATCACTGGATCATGTCCTGAGCCAGTTACCTCCAGTCCGTAGCTTCACGACATATTTCTCTAAAGCCCATTTTAATATTATCCTCGTGTATACGCCTAGATCAAACAACTAGTCTATATTTTCTCTGTCTTTTTGTTTTCCCCATGAATGCTCATGTATATGCAATCACCTTAACAACATTAGTCGATGAGAAAACCCCATAATTTATTAAACGGAAAGTCTGGCTACTTTTTAAACAGCCCAGTTACGAAGTACAACGTATGGTGGCCTATGGTTTAGGCGCAGATGTCCTCAGGAAGTTACCTCTGTTATCTGTGAGCAGAATCAGCTTACACTCTGGTCGTCTTGCTAACACCAATTCTTGGTTTCTGGCCCCCAGCTGGGCCAACGAAAGAATGAAGACACACATTGGAGCCGAAATCGACCGTCTGCTGGCCAGGAATACCAACGTTAACACACTTATCTTATGTCAATACAAATTACAAATTCCGAGCCAAAAATTAATAACCCTCAGAGAAAATGAAAGACACAACATGAATGGTAACTAGTGGGAGTAAGGGAAGTCACTCAAGAGGAGAGTTAGTTGCTAGGTTCACTTTTGAAGGAGAATCTATACTCATTGTTTTCCTAACCAAATTAATTAGTCTACTTTCCTTATTTAAAAAAGAATAAAATTAGGCTTATGGAATAACCATGCTGTCCGTGTATCTGTGTACAACCCCCATATCAACTTTTAAATGCCTCAACCTTTCTTTATGAAACGTTGTATGTATATCATGGCACCTTAGCCCCTCCCATCATTCTGTGTGTCTGTGCGTGTATCCTCTTATCGTTGCTAGGCGACGAGTCAACAAAAACGTTGCCGCTGCAACTAATACACACGCAAGAGTAGAAAATGGTTGGGCACGGTGTTTTCAATGCGGTCAATGCCGTATCAAAGGAAAGAGACAATTAGTTCTTCCCAGGACTTCTGGTAGATTATTATTACGAGAAATATGGTAATAGCAAGTTCTGTCCTGCACCCTATATTACCCTTGTGAAATGTGAGTGTTTTAGCTGAAATAGGCGAGCTAAACCTGCCGAAGCTTCATGACTGGAAAACCAAAATAAAATCCGTTTGGAAAACTGTTTGTAATGAGCGTAGAATGTTGATGTAGTAAGGTTACATATTGATTTACTGTAACGTGAAGCAAGCACGCTTCCCAGACTTACAGGAATCTAACTGACCCACAATTTAAATGTCCGTACCCCAGATACACAACCCGCAACAAATAAAATCTAAAAGCAATTAACTTTATGACGTAACTTACAAATCACTTTCCATATTGAACTACTCAGTTAAAAAAACACTTCTATCGTCCTTATAATACAAGAAATAATACAAATTATCAGGTTATCCACTGTGTAGGCTCTTTATATGCAGACATATTGTTGGTCAAAATATTTCCCGCCGTCCATGATCCATTACCGTATTCACAGTGGCAAGCCACTGGACCACATCCTGAGCCAGATGAATCCAATCCACAGCCTCATATATTATCTCTTTAAAATTAATTTTATTGTTGTCTCTTTTTCTTCTCTTAAAGTGGGTATCAGAAACGATTCATTTCTTCTTTCCTGCCGAATACAATTTTATTTGCAGTTCATATCTGTCCAATGCATGCTACATGTTCAACTTACCTTAATAATTATTTGATGTATTTACAGATATTACCCACCGATGGTGTCTGCACCATATTGTGGTGGTGGGGTTTTGAGTACTCCTGAGACCCTGAGAACTATGCCGGCGGTAGCGGAGCTACTGGTAGGATCATCCATGCCGGACAGATCAAGGGGTAGGAGCCAGACGAAGAGGGATACCCTGGTCCTACAAGTTGGAGGTTGGGCATGAGGCTAACAATCTCACAGCGTAAAAACTAAATTGTTCAGAAGCCAGACACTCAACCTCGGATGGATGGACTGAACGGAAATCGACATCAGCGAAGGAGCTGAGATGGTTGGAGGAAGTACAAAGGGTGGGGAGGAATAGAGAAGAACGGAGGCGGATTGTTCAGGAGGCCAAAGATCGCCCTAAGCTGCAGCGCTGAGGGGCAGGAAGGATTTACAGATATTAGAGGTCCTTATTAAAAGGTTTTCTCCGCCCCACATTGATTTCCCTTTTCTTAAGAATACAAGGTGTGTCCCAAAAGTCATGAATATATATATATTTTTTTTAAATTTATTTATGATATCGGTACAAAGTGTTAATATTCTTCAAAG
>NW_019727400.1:720122-752470 GCF_002891405.2 Cryptotermes secundus | reverse complement strand
TTTTCCTTAATCTTTCTAGAATATCCACGTAGTAGGGAGCGTTGACGGTCTGTCCTTGGGGTAAAAACTCTTTGTGAACCACACCCTTGGCGTCGAAAAAGACGATGAGCATTGTTTTCACTTTGGATTTGCTCATCTTCGCCTTCTTCGGTTTCGGGGAAGCCGAGGTGTGCCATTCAGCACTCTGGCGTTTCGTTTCTGTGTGGTACTCAAATGTCCACTTTTCATCACCGGTAATAACACAGTCTAAATTATGAGGTTCAATTTCCAGACGTTCCTTCAATTCACTCGCGATCAACACTCGATTGGCCTTTTGCTCGTCCGTCAACAATTTGGGGACCAGCTTGGCGCACACCTTTCGCGTGTTCAATTCGTCCATAATGATGCGATGCACAACGGTTTTTGGAATGTTCAGAGTGTCGGCTAACAACCGGACAGTCATTCGACGGTCAGTATTCAACAAATCACGCACATGAGTCACATTTTCATCGGTTTGGCTTGTTGATGGCCGTCCAGAGCGGGGGTCATCTTGCACTCCTTCCTGGCCCTCCTTAAACTTCTTCACCCACCTTGTAACTTGCACATATGATAGAGCAGACTCCCCGTAGGCTTGCTTAAGCAGTTCGTGAGTTTCGGCAGCTTTTTGTTGAGCTTTGTGCAGAACTTGACCGCCCAACGTTGTTCGAAAGTATCCGCCATCGGGCGCCGTGACGTGGTCACAAAACAACAGGTGCACTTAATCAGCGATACTGACGCCTCCGGTGCTCGAGCAGACTGATCTTGGGCGCGCTGTGAAGCTAAAGGCCTCCCCCCCAACCCAACCGGTTCCAGCGAGCTCCGACCAGTAGGAACGCGGGAAAGAAATATATTTCATGACTTTTGGGACACACCTTGTACACATTATCTTGAGCACTCAATTATAACTTAGCGTTCTTCTTGTTATATACGTTTCGGGAGAACCTGCTTCCATAGTATTCATGATATCACCCTAAAAATCGGGGTAACAGATTTCTCAGAAATAGTTGTCTTCATGACACCGAGTAGTCTGGTAAATATTTACTAACGTTTCGGAAGAACGTGTTACGTCCATCTTTAGGGCAGAAGAATTTAAGTGCCGGAGTGTATCTATATTCAGGAAGACCATCATTCAGAAATAAAACACCAACATTTTGGGGGTGGGGGACCAGACTAGAATTCTGAAGATGGAGGCACTGAATTCTTTCGAAAGATGGTAACTATTTACCATACTGCACACCGTCACATTCCAGAAGATAGGAATCCGTAACAAAAAAAAAGCGTTTCGGAGGAATTTACTACTCCATCTGCAAGGCAGAATTATGGATATAAAGGCATAACTATATTTCTAAATGTCATTTACTATCTACCAGCCAACTTTGCGTCATAGCATAGAGGACAGTATTCAGTAATCAAACCCAAAATTTCGGGGCAAATATTCCTCCTACCTTTAGTATAGGACCCTGAAGAAGGAGACAGCAATTTTCTTTGAAATAATATTGTAAAGATCTACCACAGTGCATGGCATCGAACCCCGCATGAAATAATCTTTATAGTGTTTAATATATTACCGGACAGGAGTGTGTTCTGCTCAACATTCTCTTCTGCCCTGAAGATGGAGGCGGAAGATTCCACCCAATAATTAATCTACCAGACTATATGGCGTCAACAGTAAACAATTACAATAATACTACCATTTCTGAGTAAATTTCTGCTTCCATTTTCAGGATAAAATAATGGAAGCAGCAGGTATTTCCGAAACGTCTTTACGTACCTGCTTATATTGTTTCACACCCACAGAAGACACGGCCATGTCCTGACAACAATGTGTTACATGTAACAATTGGTGTTTGATGGGGGACAGGAAGACCAGCAGCGCAGGAGCCGGGAGTTAACGTGGCAGATTTACCACGTCCTTAATGTAGAAACCTATGAGCCTCCGGAGTGAGTTGTTTGTGTTAAACACTAAAGCCCTGAGAATAGAATCTATCCGTGTCAAACCTCGTTCCTTTCTGCCATTTATCAAGGTCAATTATCTGGCAGGTTGGGGGTCAGGTTATTGGATTAAGGAACTCGGTGTGAAGGCCGATCACACAGCATCAGGCCGATTCTCACCGAACCCACCACTTCCAATCATTATTTGATGAGTCCTTAATAAGATTTATTTCCTTCCCCTTTATACGTAATGGATATGTTATCCGATTTTCTCTCCTGCACTCCTCTAATCCAATGCATTGTCGAATCTCTGCTTTTATCAAGTTATTTTTCTCCATCCGCAAAATGAACGCTTGTTCGCCAGTAGAAACCGATATAACTTGATATAATGACGAGTTATAAAAAAACGTCGGAGTTCAGGATAATGTGGGATACGTAAAAGAAGGATAAAAAGAGGGGTGAAATCTTAAAAGCGAATGTCCTTAAAAAAGTAAAAAAATTAGAATACACACAACTATAATTTTGCTTGTGGTTCTATATGGGTGTGAAACTTGGTCTCTGACATTAAGACAGGAGGAACATAGACTGAGGGTGTTTGAGAACACGGTGCTGAGGACAATATTTGGGCGGAAGAGGGATGAAGTGACAGGAGGTTGGAGAAAACTGCATAATGAGGAGCTTCATAACTTGTACTCTTCTCCAAGTATAATTAGAATGATGAAATCAAGGAGTATGAGATTGGCAGGGCATGTAACACGCATGGGAGAAAAGGGGAATGCGTAGAGGTTTTCGGAGGTAAACCCAGAATAAATGAGACCACTAGGAACACCTAGCCATATGTCGGATGATAATATTAAAATGAATCTTAGAGAGATAAGATAGGGTGGTATGAACTGGATTGATCTGTTTCAGGAAGGGGACCAGTGGAAGGCTCTCATGAACACGGTAATGAATCTTAGGGTTCTATAAAATGCTAGGAAGTTTTTGAGTAGCTGCACAACTGGCCGCTTCTCAAGAAGGGCTCAGCTCCATGGAGTTAGTTCGTTAATTGTTATGGTCTGTCGCTTAGTTCCAAGTTCATATGAGTTCGTTCTGGTTCTAAACGATAAATTTACACATTTCAATGAAGAACTGCACTGCAAAGGCGTGAAGCAGACCACTCACTTCTAGTGCAGAAGTCAAGAAGGGTGGAGCTCTACTTTCACTCCCTCATAATTCTTCATGGCGTGGTATTTAATTAACTAAACACAGGGAATTTACTCTTCTTTACGGGAAAACAAACATCACTAAATAAATGAATAGACAAAAGAATTCCGCCACGAAACAAAAAGTCGGAATTCAAATGCGATATACACGTACGTTATGTATGCAAGTCCCGGGATGGTGCCAATGTACTCAACAAGTCACAAGGCGGGTGCTCTGGATCGCATCGACTTGATTAAATCGTTAGATACAACTGCCTGATGAAGCTATCACGAGAAAAAAGGTCAAATATATTGTGAAGCACACCTTTCAAGCAATAACTATCCGAATATTATTATTCTTATAGTTAGTGCCTCGTAACTTTAGCCGCGCGGAAAGGTAAACGCTGTTGTGGAACACGAGAAGCTGTACGCTTGCTGTGGTGACGTTCAGAGCTACTCCCCGAGCGGAAAACATTACCTACTAAGACCAACTAACAAGCAACACAATGTACTAGACACCTGACCACACTCCAAGACACTACATTCCAAACTGGTAGTACCCACGCTGACGTAAGTTAATAAGACTGCCCCCTTCAGCTGCGCGAGAGATGTGATGACCCCTCTACCACGGCTAGAGTTCAGAGGAACTAACAGTAGTGGGGTGAGACTGGGCCCACTTGGTACTGCGGCCACTGCTGGCCTATTGTACCAGCCCCAGATGATAGATGATGGTGATCGCGGAGCAATTGGTGGAATGAATACTGGCAGGGGAAACCGAAGTACTCGGAGGAAACTTGCCCCAGCGAAACTTTGTCCACCACAAACTCCACATAACCAGACCAGTGCCCGAACCCGAGCCTCCGAGGTGGGAAGCCAGCGACTAACAGCCTAAGCTATGGCACGGCCAACTATCTGACTGAGTAACTAACTAACTTGCTAAGAAACTTATCCATGCGAAGCTGACGGTTCTTCAGCTTGTGAAGAAACTATTCATTTTTTATCGAACCGGAATATTTATTACCGTCTTCAAAAAGTCCGCCTCTGAAACATATTCTGAAACACTTTACCCCAGTCCATACAGCCACTGACTACGGGCTGGACGGTCGAGGGCTTGGAGTTCGAGTCTCCGTAGGGGTAAGACTTTTCTTTTCTCCACGTCGTCCGTATCGGGTCTGGGGCACATCCAGCCTCCTATAAACTGGATACCACCGGTTCTTTCCCCGAGGGGTGGAAAGGGGTAGGTAAAGGTATCCCTGTAACAGGCCATGGAGGCCCATAGGGTTGTGAGACCTCAAGGCTCCCACGTTTTCTAGACACTCGGCTCACAGATGGAAGTGAGGTTGTCAGCCTTACGCGCCGGCCGCCCTTTAGCGCCCAGGAAAATTCCTGGTACTCATTTCTGTTAGAGGCTGAGTCGATCCCAGGGCCATAGTGCGGCTGGAATGATTAGGTCAATAGCCTAGTTAAAGGCTTATGGCGGAGTGGAAGTATAGCTCCGTTATTTTTGACGTTGGGCCTTGATGCAAGTGAGTACCCGTTTTACTTCCGGGGAAAGATGACCCAGTGCCCATTTGATAGGGGGCTGGGTGGGTCCCAGTGTATGTCCGGAAGCTGTGGAGAGGAGAAACACCTGCTGCCACTCCTGATCTCGAACCTCCGGCCATTCAACCTATGCCGTCTGAGCTTTACTCTAAACAATCGCCAATCCACCAGACACTCGGCCAGTTCTGGACAGGAAGCTCCGTACAATCCATTCCATCAGATTATGTCATCTTATATTCCAAAAGCAGCAACTGCGGGCCTCTGGTCCCACTGCCCCCACTTAGTTCGAAATCCGTTCTTTACGTAGCTCACTTACTTTCAAAGCGGTCCCGAAAGCCGCGCAAGTGATCCATCCGGACGCATCCTTGCTTCCCAGGCGGGACACGAGTGCAGAGCGGCGCCGTGCAAGGTAGGACGGTGAGGAAGCCGGGTTCGAAGCTCTCACTGCGACTCTGCCTCCTTGGCTTACTCTTCCACCGCAAAAGCAGTGACGGGCTACGGACTGGACGAACCGGGTCCTATTCCCGGAAGATAAAAGCAATTCTTCCTTACTGCCCTTTGTCCACACCGGCACTGGAGCCCAACCCGGAGGCAAAGCGGCCGGAGTCTTCCTAGTGGCCTCCTTCCTTCTGGCCTTCCCAATAGAACGATCTATTCCAATGCCTGCTGCATGTCCTGTCCATCCTCCTTGACTTGATCATTCTAATTATACTTGGAGAAGAGTACAAGTTATGAAGTTCCTCATTATGCAGTTTTCTCCATCCTCCTGCCATTTCATCCCTCTTCGGTCCCAACATTCTCCTCAGCACCCTGTTCTCACGCACCCTCAGTCTACCATGTTTAGTTCTTCTGAGAAGTTCTTGTTTTTTTTAAAAAAAAAAAAAAAAAAAAGGACAGTCAGATAATAAAATAACGAAAGCATAGACAAAAACGTAATTATTAGGCCCTATTTTCAGAAAACTTGGGACTAAATAGCATAGGCCGGCCACGGTAGCCAAGCGGTCTAAGGCATGTACTGTCTTCGCTAGCTCGGAAGCAGGGATCGTGGGTTCGGATCTGTCTCTTGTGAGGCACGAACCGAATTCTTATATAATGTCGGTCACGGTAGCCGAGCGGTCTAGGGCATCTACTGTCTTCGCTCGCTCGGAAGCCGGGACCGTGGGTTCGGATCTGTTTCCTGTGAGGTACGGACTGAATTCTTATATATTATTCTTATACACTGCCGGTCACGGTAGCCGAGCGGTCTAAGGCATGTACTGTCTTCGCTAGCTCGGAAGCAGGGATCGTGGGTTCGGATCTGTCTCTTGTGAGGCACGAACCGAATTCTTATATAATGTCGGTCACGGTAGCCGAGCGGTCTAGGGCATCTACTGTCTTCGCTCGCTCGGAAGCCGGGACCGTGGGTTCGGATCTGTTTCCTGTGAGGTACGGACTGAATTCTTATATATTATTCTTATACACTGCCGGTCACGGTAGCCGAGCGGTGTATGGCATGTACTGTCTTCGCTCGCTCGGAAGCAGGGATCATGAGTTTGAATCCAATTCAGGGCACGGATTTTTGTTTTGTTTGTGCGTTCTTCTGTTTGTGTACAGGTAGAGAGGCCTTGCGACGAGCTGATCACCTGCCCAAGGAGTCCTACCGAATGTCTAAGATCTAGTAAACCGAAGTGAAACGGAGAGTTTCATGGCCAAGGCACAAATTGGGGCTGTGGTATCAAAGATAATCGAAAGAAGGTCGGTCACGATAATGATATGAACCGTGATAAGGGAACGAAGAGATGGACTGAGGCAGATGCCGAGATGCGCCACCAGAGGTCTCGTGCCGCAACAGGACGATTACAGGGCGCTCACAAGGCCACAGTGATTTCAATTATCGGCCTCTATCGGCCCCGCCCAACTAAACAGGTTGCCCCTTATACGCGGTGACCACGAGTAGGAACTGGTTCCTAAGCGGCTGTAATGTGCGTGGCACACACCGTCTCCTGAAGCAACACAGGCATAACCGCCGTGCAGATTGGTAGAGACAAAGGCCTCCATGGATATGACGCCGTTCGGTGGACAGGAATATCTCATGGTATATGACATCATGTAGTTCTTTTTCTTCCCCTTGCTTCCATCTTGGAGCACAGGGCTCATTTCTGTTTCATGATCATTTTACAGACGGTAGGACTCCTTGGACTGGTGATCAGCTCGTCTCAAGGCCTCTACATAAACACAGAATAGACGCATACACACACCAAACATCCATGCCCTGGGTGGGATTCGAACCCACGATCCCGGCTCCCGAGCGAGCGAAAACAGTACATGCCTTAGACCGCTTGGCCAACGTGACAGGCTCAGGTAGTGTGGTAGATAGATAACCTCTTTTGTTATATGACGCCGTGTAGTTTGGTGAAATGTGGCACTTTGTAGTTTGATGGACGGAAACATCATGCCTTGTCATTCCTTCAGTTTGGTAGACAGGTGCCGCTTCTGGGGTATGACACCGTGTCTTTTGGTAGATATGTACACATTTTGAGATGTGGCACCGTGCAGCTTGGTAGATAAATACATCATCTGGAATATAGCAGCTTCTAATTTGCTAGACAGATACATGCGAAGTCTTGCCGTTCGGTAGTTAAGTAACCTCTCCTGCGATATGACACAGTGTAGTTTGGTAGACAATCTTCCTGGGCGTAAAGTGCGGCAGGCACGAAAGGCTGACTTCACCGCCATCTGTGAATAGAGTGTCTAAAAGAATGTGGGGGCCTCGACGTCTCACAACCCTATGGGCCTCCAAGGCCTGTTACAGGGATAGTTTTACCTTACGTTTGTTATTTATCTCCTGTTTTTGATCTGCGTCCTTTCTTCGTGTTATAACAAATGGGACTTTTTATGGTAACTAAATTTCCCATTCCAATTGTTATTTCTCGCCTCTTTTGGACCACGTCTTTTGTTTGTTTTTATGGCTGTCCTTATGTCGTCCCATTCAGTTCCGTTTGCCTCCACTCGTTAATACAGGACGTGTGCGCTGGTGCAGCTGTAAAGGAATGCTGGAGGGAAGAAATTTGAAAAGACGTAGAAAATAACTTTCGAAATGAGCGGGCGGTAGGGGTTTGGGGGGGGATGGTTGTGGCTGCTGTAAACTTCGATGCTTCGTCAGGTTGCGTTGACAAGTGTCAGAGGTAGGCAAGTTAAGGATTCGAAACTGCGACATCTTGACCGCATTACATGGCTCATAGCAGATCCGAACCTCACGCAAGGTAAACACATGCATCCCCACTCCTGGCTCCAATTCCGGTACAGCTTAAATAAGAGTATCTGCAACTAATTCCATGGAGCTGAGACCTACTTGAGCAGCGACCATTCGCTCAGCTACTGAAGAAATTCCGGAAGTTTTATGGAACCCGAAGGCTCATCACTGTGTTCACAAGAGCCCTCCACTGGTATTTATCCTAAGACAGACGAATTAGGTCCATATCACCCCATCCTATCTTTGTAAGATACATTTTAATATTGTCCTCCAACATAAGTCTTTGTCATCCTAGTGGTCTCTTTCCTCTTGGCTTCTCTACCAGAATCCAATACACTTTCCTCTTACGATTCGTTCTACATGCCACGCCCATCTCATCCTCCTTGATTGTATCGTTCTACTTATGTTTAGTGAAGAATGCAAGTTATGAAGCTCTTCATTATGCAATTTTCTCTAACCTCACACCATTTTGTCCATCTTGGATTGAGGTGTTCTCACCACACTGTTCTAACACCTCAAGTTGCTCGTATGTTCTACCCTTCATATCATTACTCAGATGGAATTGATGTGAGATATTTGGAGTGTGTAATTCAGTGAGACTGGTATAGTTCCTATGTTAAAATCCATTGCCAGGAAACGGCTAGTGAAGACTGTAATAGACTGAGGACACTAGTCTGTGTGTCTGTAAAGTGTAGTCACGAGTTGTGAGTGTATAAGTGATTAATAAATCGAGTCGCCAATCCAAACCCCGTCTATAGTCACTCATACACGTGACTCCTCATTCTATGGAGCTACAGCCGAAATCGGGCTTTGGCCTTCCCAATGATGTGCCTCCATTCGTTACTGTCCAGCGCACGCGCTTTCCAGTTCTTCATCTTCAATAATTCCTTCACGTCTGTCTGAACACCTTCCATCCATCGTTTCCTTGGTCTGTCTATCGGTCTTACTCCTTCAGATCTTCCTATCATAACTTCTCTTCGGGCATCCTTATAAACACGTGACAGTACTGTCAAATTAAACGGCAGACAGAGGAATATCTTTCAGCAAATCCTGAATCCTAAAATCATATGATGAAAATTAGCAGCAAAGGGCAATGTCCAGTGATTGAGCTTTTGTCTTTCTAGTGGTATTAACTGAGTAGATATCTCCAATTTTTCACCTGAGGAAAGAAATGCTTTTCCCTTCCGAAAGCTTACGTTCTGTTCGCAATATCAGATGGCCGGTAAAGGCCACAAGTCCAGGAATCCTAAAGCTTTCATACCTTTGCAGCCAGCGAGATTGGCTAAGGCTTGTTTTGAAGATTTGTTTCTTCTGAGATGATGCCTGACGACGTCTTGCATCAACGTAACTGATGCAAGGTTGAACGGTTGAATATTCCGTGAAAGAGGAATTTAAAAGTGACGTGGAAACAAGTAGTTCGTGAGATATTTAACTATATTGTTAAACAAATTCATAAAATATGTAATGATAATTGTTGTTAACATCATTGTCATCAGCTACAGAAAGGTTCGTCCTGCTCTATTCAGACACCAACAATTGTCTCAATAATCCTAATGACAACAATAGCTTCAACAATGGTGGGTCACTTAATTTATATATTATTTTAGTGGACCGAAATGTCACGAATTTGCAAATTCCTGTTTTATTATTTTACCATCTACGTCTAGCTCTCCCATGTGGTCTCTTTCTTTCATCTTTCAAACAAAGAAACAAAACTCCATGGCCTTTAGACCGCAAGCGAACTATACCGACCGAGCGACCGCCACTGTCGGCGAAGTTAGTGCCAACTTTAGCGGATAGAGGTTGTCGCGTGGTCAGGTCAACGAATCCCCAAGGCCGTTAATCTCGGTTTTCTAGACCGGAGCCGCTATTTTTCTTGAAATAGCTCCTCAATTATCCTCACGAAGCTGAGTGGACCCCGTTCCAGACCCACTACTTCTCAGAAAATCTGGCAGCGCCGGGAATCGAACGCGAGACCTCTGGATCTGTAGCCAGGAACTCTGACCACTAGATCACCGACAAATATTACGTATACTGATATATTTCTTTCCTGGAAAGCAACACCGTGTGAAGCAAAGGAAAACATGGGTTAGTGCAGTAGAAATAGACAGCAGAAAGATTTCGAGAATGAGAAAATCGAAAAGAGAATCTCTGGAGAAGTAAGTTTGAAGACCACGCCTCGACTCCGGGCTGTCGTGCCATAGAGGAAGATATTTCTTCCCAAATGCTTGCAGAAACACGTGCTGGCAGTGACACGCGGACTGCAGTGTGAGAACCGGAATATTGTGTGTTCATTCCTAATGGTGGGACAGGTGTGGTAACATACAGCGACATACCATGCACTGCAGGAGACCCACAAACACTCCCTCCGTGCCCATCATGGCATTAACGATGCGGAGACGTCCTCTGCTAGGCGCTATAAATATCAGTGACAGAAAAGCTCAGTGGACGCGTGGCCGCTCTTACCGATTTCCAGGAACTGTCACCTTCCGAACACCCAGTTTGCCTAAGCGGTCATTAGGCCTTCTGATATTAAGGGAGGTACATAGACTGAGAGGTGAGTCGGGGTAGCCTAGTCGGGATAGCGACTGCCTACGGACTGGACGAGGGGTCAGAGTTCGAGTCCCGGTAGGGTAAGAATTTTAATTCCTCCATATCGTCCAGACCAGCTCTGGGGCCCACCCAGCCTCCTATCCAATGGGTACCGGGGGTTAAGCGGTCGGGGTGTGAGGCTGATCAATCACCTCCAGCTAGTGCCGAGGTCAAGAAAATGTGGATCTATGCATCCATTCCCCCATACGCCTTCATGGCATAGTGCTTAATTAGTTAAACATAGGGACAACTTTACCTTTACATAGACTGAGGGCGTTTGAGAACAGGTGCTGAGAAGAATATTTGCAGAGATTGGAGAACAATGTCTCGGAGGTAATGCTCTTGACTTATATTCGAGAGTTACCGAGTTCGAATCTCGGACGTGAGTAGGACTATTATTGTTGAAACTTTTCGTGGCTTCATTAGTTCCTCACCGCAAATGCTGGTATAAAACCTGAAATAGGCCACGACCACTTCCTTCGTAATCCGATTCTTTTCTTATGGGTCATCACAACATCTGACGCTACATTGTTTTGACACTGAAAACGTCGTTTAACAACTAACAAGAAAGTACACATCTGATCACATCCAAGCCGACGGTATTCTTCATGTTCGAAGCTGTAAGGATCTGAACTCTGGAATGGTAGGATAGTTACTGGGTGATGAATTGGAAAAATGTGGAAGTAAGTCATCATGATGGTATTTGAATTGCTATCCCAGAATATGGCTGTAGATACTGAGAAAACCACGAGAAAAAATTTTGTCAGGATAACCATCTTAAGCAGAGATCCGAAGCCAGGACAGCGAAAGTTTTATACTGACTTTGCAAGAACTTATTATCAGTACTGTATTGTGACTTGGCTGCAAAAGTTCCATAGTGATTGTCCAAAGCATACTTTCATTACAGTATGAGCAGGGATAGCTCAGTCGGTATAGCGGCTAGCTACAGACTAGGCGACCAAGAAGTCGGAGTTCGAGTCCCGATAGGGTCAAGAATTTTCCCTTCTCCACGTTGTCCAAACTGACTCTGGGGTCCACCCAGCCTCCTATCCAATGCGTACCGGGGTAAAGTGGCCAGGGCGTGAAGCTGACCGCTCACCTTCAACTAGTACCGAGGTCAAGACAATATATATCTATACATCCACTGCCCCCTACGACTTCATGGTATAGTGCTTAATTAAACACAAGGACAACACAACTTTAATATGACGCATGAACCCTGACGTGCCACTTAATTGACTTGGATGTTTCTGAAGTGTTGCTATAATTTTTACAGCGACTGTACCGGTTTAATAAGTAGTAGTGAAAACGTCGTTTAATCTCCACATGGGGGAAAGTAACTCTTAAATAAGGTACGCAGTCAGTGCAGAGCCTGTTCAGGGGATAGAAAAGTGCTGGTTTGATTCTAAATAAATAACAATAAAAAGATACATTCCAACACATTCGTAACAATGAAGAAAACCCACCCACAGAGACTCGTGTGTGTGAGGGTGGCATTTGCCAGTGATGCCTCTCCCTGATAACCGTGTACAATCACACATAATGCTTGTGACAGCACATTCGTGGCGTGACAAATGGACGGAACGGATTTCATCTCCTAGGGAAACAAAACGCCGTGGAGAGCAACGGGTTTCTGGATTTCGGGCGACAACAAGACGAAAGTGTGGGGGCACTCTTCATTTGCATAGCCTGTACAGCTACAGCTACGTGAAATCCTGTGTATTCAGTAAACACTTCCATGTGTTAGTGACTCGACACGGGTTCACTGCACGCTTATAAATGGTAACTAAAACAATTTCACAGATCTACACATTCTATAAATCAACTGTACTGCAACACATAAAAATTCTTCTATATCTTCACTAGCCGTTGTCTTGTAACGGATCTCAATAATTTAGATTACTCGTCTCCTATGCTCATGTCCTTACCAGCCGTCGACTGTCTCACATCTCCTGCCAACAGGAAAGTTACGATCGACGGTCAGTCGGCCAGTCTATCTTGGTGTCAAACCCCATCTGGGGACCAATATTACATTTTTATTACTGTCAGACAGTTGCGAGTTTGTTGATGTAGAGCGCTCCCTCTGACGAGAGGACGGATCTGTCGTTTACGGTTGCTGCTGGTCCTCGCCAGTGCAGACATTCTCGGATCTGAGTTCTTGGGACTCGTGACCATATTTTACTGTATCAGATTCGAGACTCTCCCAACCTGGAGGGCCATGCACCCTTATTTATATCACCCAGGAACAGGGTGGCCCAGCTACATCCCCAGGCACTGGGTTCTCTTTTCATCGCTTCATACCACTCGCAGAGCTAAGATGGTGGTATTCGAACCCCTTCCACAAAGGCTCCAGATTGGCTCTGGTCGGTTAAATTGTTGCTGGCCTTCGCCAGCACAGTCATTCCTGGCTTCAGTCTCCTCGAGATCCATGACCATGATTTTTGTTCTGTTCTTCACACGTACGTGTTTCGAAATGGGGCCTCCTCTTGGACGAAGGAGGGTCGCTCTTTCAATCATGATTTCTCCCGAAAACAAAGAGCACAGAAAGCTGCCGAAACATCGTCTCAAATATGCAGTATGATTGCACCGTATTCTTAATTTCTAAATATTCTTGGTCCAAAATTATCTGCAGATTTGTAGGACTGTTATTCGACCTCCCAGTAAATAATAATTAGTGATAGCTGCCCGTTCAGTTCTCACTAGCGGGCAACCTCTCATTATCCACAACAAAGTACTGACTGTATCAAGATCAGGGTAGGACGGCGCGATAGTAACACAGAAACATTGGTCTCGCAGTAATTATCAAGACTGCAGCATTTTTGTTAAGATGCCTGATGACAAGAGATGAATTCCACTCTCCGGTTTGAAGTTATTATTGAACTGTACTGTCTCTTCGGAGGCAGTGTAGGAAAACACGTTCGAATGCACGGACCACGGCTAATAACACACTGCTGGTCGCGATGTACAGGAATGTGACGGGTAACAGGGGTCAGTAAAACTCCGTGCAAAAACGGTCCTATCAATTTCTCTTCTATGTTATGTCACAGTTAAATTTAAATTACTTATTTGCCAAGATCCTCATAATTTCTAATTACACATACACCTATGTGACATGTTATGAGGAACGGTGACAGTCGGAACCTAAATAGCTTTACAGCTCCCCTACAACTACAGTAGGGTATAAAATGTTCCTGTAGATTCACGTAAAAATTGAAGTTCTGTAAGTTACTGTAAGTCTCTATCAGGCTCTACCGTGACGGTAGGAACTTCAGTAAGTCTATAGCCTCTGTACACCTACAGTAAGCTATAAAATGTTCCTCTACAGTCACGAGAAGTAGTTATGTACATTGTTGCAGGATTCCTGTTAGGCTATACCGTGATAGCAGGAACTTCAACAAGTGTACAGCCTCTCTATCTACACAGTACAGACTCACGAGAAGTAGAGTTATGTACATTGTTGCAGGTCCCTGTCAGGCTGTGCTGTGACAGCNAGTCTCTCTACACCTACAGTACAGACTCGCGAGAAGTACAGTTATGTACATTGTTGTAGGTGCCTGTCAGGCTCTACCGTGACGGTAGGAACTTCAATAAGTCTACAGCCTCTCTACACCTACAGTAAGGTATAAAATGTTCCTGTAAAGTCACGAGAAGTAGTTATGTACACTGGTGCAGGATTCCTGTCAGGCTCTACCGTGACAGTAGGAACTTCAATAAATCTACAGTCTCTCTACACCTACAGTACAGACTCGCGAGAAGTACAGTTATGTACATTGTTGTAGGTCCCTGTCAGGCTGTACTGTGACAGCAAGAACTTCAACAAGCCAACAGCCTCTCTACACCTACAGTAAGCTATTAAATATTCCTCTGTAGTAACGAATCAATCTCTGAAACATTTCGCAGGCTGCAGCTTCAAGATACGAAACAATTTAACGAGTCGCCAAAGCTACGGTTGAGTACTACAGCGATCGGATTTACTGGGTTCCTGGACCTTTTCCATCGCCCGGTATTGTAAAGAACACAGCGTTTCGGGAACTGGATATTTCCGCCCTCAGGTGATGGAATGTCAGACACCCACTCTGTTGGTTCATTTACAAAGATCTAATCTGAACCCAGTAACTGTGTTACAACCTGTATCTGCTACAAAGGCAGGACCACCGACACATAAACAATTTTTTCTCGAAAATTAATTTTTACTCTGCGCAAATAAAGTAATTAAATTAGTAATTTTTGGGGTTGCTGATTTTTTTCTGTGGTCCTGTAAGTCAGTTCGGATTATAGTGGTTCGGTATACAGCATTTTCACTGCATTTCTTCTTGATAACTTCCCCATTTCCCACAAACAGCTTCCACGTTCGGACTGGCATTTATAGAACTATTTCCGTGTTCGAAACTAAATGATTGTAAATAAAGTCTAAAAGTTTGTGACGATGGTACATTAATACAGATATAGTTTCTGGGCATTATCCATCCTCCTGTTTATATTTAGATACACAAGATTTCGGAGACTAGATTGTCTCCCGTCTTCAGGTAAAACCTACTCAGTTGGGCCCAATCGATACAGCTAGTCTATTTTCATCCAGAGATAGGGACTACCAACGTTGCCAAATTTGCACTAACTTAGCGGACAATCGGCGGTCGCTCGGTCGGTGTAGTTCGCTTGCGGACTAAAGGCACGGAGTTTGTTTTGTTTGTTTGATAAGGTCTACCTGTATCAATTGGGCCCAACTGAGTAAGTATTACCTGAAAACGGAGACAGAATTCTGTCTCCGAAACGTTGTGTGTCTTAAATAAAAACAGAAGGGCATTTTCGAATACGTTGTATTAAGATGTTTGTACCTCGGTGCGTGTTTATGCTATAAAGAAGAGAGCCACAATTCTGGACACGAGCTCTTTAGGCACTTTGTGTTTAGAAAGTTTATCTCTCAAGGGGAAATTCTGAAGTACCCCCTATAAAAGAAAGTCACGTAAGACCCCCGCCCTCAACAATGTGAGGGGTCCAGAATCTTGGCTATCTGCGTGAATTATACTTCTGGCTGAGATATAATTACTTATCAGACAGACATGGGTTTAGTGTCCGGTCAGTTCATGTGACAAACAATGCTGTTACTCTTGTTTATTGTATCTGGCTTTCAGAACCGATAGCAGACCTTGCCGCAAAACGTTTTGAGACTACAAGAACGAAAAGAAACCCATTATTTATTTATTACAGCGGCTAGGCTACGGAATGGGTGACGCTGAAATTCGAGTTCCATTCCCGGACAGAGGCAACATATCTCACTTTTGTCCGCAGACTGTCACTCGGGCTTACCCAGTCCCCTATTTACTAGGGGTTAGTTTCCAGAAAGTAAAGCAGCCGGAGCGTGAAGCTGACTCCATATCTGCATCTATTATTCCGGAAGGTAAAAATGCATGATGCCGGTTACATTAGCCGCGCGGTCTAAGGCATGAACTGTCTTCGCTCGCTCGGACGCTGGGATCGTGGGTTCGAATCCCACTCAAGGCATGGATGTTTGTGCTGTCCTGTGTTTAGGTAGCGGTCTTGCGACGGGCTGATCACGCGTCAAATGAGTCCTACTGTGTGTGAAAAACGATTACGGATCTAAGTAAGAGACCAGGGCCCTGAATTGGCTGGAAGAGACATTAAAAAAATACATGGAGCTGTACTTCCGTATAATCATGACTCTTTATATTGTGATGCTTAATTAAGCACAGCAGCAACTTGGCATTTACCTTTATTGCGTATTTAACAGTAACACACTATCGAACAGTATGATGCTAATGCAAGGATGGGGAAGGAAGTGGCATTGTACTATCCCAGCATTCTTCTGTAAAGCCTTAGGAAATATATGAACTTATTAGGCTGAAAAGTGTCTAAGCCAATATTCGAACTGGGAATCTCCAGATACAAGGCAGAGTTATGTCTCCGCTACCTCAGTGGCAGAAACAAACAAAACAAAACAAACTCCGTGGCCTGTAGTCCACAAGCGAACTATACCAACCGAGCGACCGCCGCTTGTCGGCGAAGTTAGTGCCAACTTTTGCGGATAGAGGGTGTCACGTGATGAGCGCAACGGATTCCCACGGCTGTTAATTTCGGTTTTGAAAATAAATCCTGAATTAAACAGATGACTATGAAAACTGAAGTTTTTGAGTCTGTAAAATATCTATATTAGTATGAGGAAAGGTTTGTCCAGCCCTGATATGTGTAGCACACAGGAGACAAGCAGAACCGCGTGTTGGAAGCCATCATCATCTGGCTGATATGGCGCGCGGCGTGTTGATTACAGGGCTCGCGTGATGCGGCGTAGGTCCGCCCAGGTGACAGCACCTGCGTAACTACTGCATAGCGGTCATGGACTATACAGTTCACACACAGACACACAGACATGAACCTTCTTTCCGATGCAATAAACCCTTACGTTTTATCCTCCACAGAGTGTAACACGTGGAAATAAACGCAGTAGCTTAAGTAATATAATGTTTCCATTAACATACGCGCAAGCGCAAGAACATAAATATGTGAGGCCATCAAAGCGGTGACTATGAAGATGCCGGGCTATGGGCTGGGGGGTCGTGGTTCAATTCCCGGCAGGTTATTATTTTTCTTTTCTCCGCAGCGTCCAGACCTTATTTGGAGACAACCCAGCCTACAGTCCAATGAATACCGGGGATTAAGCGGCAGGGGAGTGAAGCTGACCATTCACCTTCATCTACTACAAAGGTCAAGAATGGTAGAGCTATACCTCCATTGCCTCACATACCTTCATGGCGCGATGCTTAATTAATTAAGCACAAGGACGAATTTAACTTTTATGACACCGTGTAATAGGGTAGATAATCGCCGGCATTTTGGAGGGGTCTACTTATTTCTCCTTAAGGATAGAAGATGCTTAGTTGCTTATATTCTGACATGTAGACCCGTTGCTGGGCAACGATTCGGTAAACACATTCCCGCGATAAAGAATACACAAGTAACAATCGGATAACTTCCGTTGTTATGCAAAGGCCGCAGAAATACAACTACAGAGGAAGAGGCGTTTCCATGTAGTTCGCATATATCCATTGCTGGGTAACAGACATATTTACTATGGACTGCCTCAGGACTATGAAAGTAGTCGAATAGTAAATCAGAAGTCAGTCGTAGAACGAGGAGAATGGACCATGGCCTAGTGATTTGTGAAGTGGGCAGATTAGCGACTGGGTTATAATTGATTGTGATTAAGTGAGTATGTACAAGATGTTAATAAATCCAATCCTCCAATCCAAAACCCGTTATTATTAGTCACGGAATCATAACAACGTGAGAATATTATTCTTCGTTCCTGAAGATGGAGGCAGAATGTTTATCCGAAATGTCAGTGAACTTCTACCGGGCAACATGACATCAAACATTAAAAACAGTACTCATCGAAATGTAAAATTTGAGGTTTTACAGCGGTGACAATCAAATGTAATGCCGTGGTATCGGGTAGACATTAACTGACGTTAGATAAAACATGATTTATCATTTTACCTTCCGATTCTACGAGAACATTGCCTGGTTTCTCACAGCGCCGCAAAGAAAGCCCGGCAGTCCTTCAGATAGTAAAGATTTTCCCTAAGATCCATTCATATGGGCATATAAACTTGCAACTGGAGCCTATCTAAACATAGTTAATTCTTTTTTTATTATTATTGCTAGTGGGGTGGGACTAAGTCCCTTGTACTGCGGNGCGGCCACTGCTGGCCTATTGTACCAGCCCCAGATGATAGATGCTGGTGATTGTGGAGCAAGTGTTGGAATGAAGATTGGCAGGGGAAACCGAAGTACTCGGAGAAAACCTGCCCCAGCGCCACTTTATCCACCACAAATCCCACTTGACCAGACCCGGGATCGAACCCTGGCCGCCGCGGTGGGAAGCCAGCGACTAACCGCTTGAGCTATGGCCAAATATTAGTTGATTCTAGTCCACACCCTAGATAGCCTAGCCTTCATCATTAGGCCCTAATCTGAAACCTTCCCACCTTGTTGTAGGACTCGACAAAGTCCGTGCGCAGTCGCTCATCTGCGGTCTCAATAAAGTAACGCGGCACTAGATGCGCGTGGTGTCCATGTTTCGAATTACGGATAGATTAGCGACCACTGGGAATCAATCTGACACGTCGCCGTTTATCCCAGTGGTCATGCTTCCATTTTGATATTTCATTTGAGCGGCGCTCTAGGCTAATTCTCAAGTCTCTGCCCTGCCCTTATTTGGCCTCAGTTTAATTACAATATGAGACAGAATTAGTACACAAACTAAACCTGGCCTCAGTAAGAGAGTATAATATAATCACCGACAATGAGGATTATGGTGCTTCCTCAAGGTCGCCTAATTCCCTTAAATCAAGAACGTCTTCTTGGATGTGGAGCCGTGTAGATACTGTATAAACAGACGTTTCGGAGAAAGGTATCGCCTCCATTTTCAGGATAGAAGAAAAATAAAAAAATCCGCGAGCGAGGAACCAGAGTGAGCAGTTGGCACTGGGGCAGGTTTTCTTCTAGTATTTCGATTTCCCCTGCCAATTCTCATTCCACCGACTGCTCCACAATCACCATCATTTACCATCTGGGGCTGGTACAATAAGCCAAACAGTGGCCGCAGTACCAAGCGGACTCAGTCTCACCCCACCCCAGGAACTAAATAAAAAAACCGTCTTGGTTATGGTGCAGCCCGGGCATGCGAAAGAGCAAGTAAATTGAATCCAGATCGTCCGCTCCTGAACCAGTCACTTGTAGAATTTATTTGAAAGCTTCTAGATATTTATGCTGGAGATGTTAAGAAATATATACTTTTAACTTTTTAGTACCCAGACTGGCAGCCATGAAATTGCGATCGCTATTTGATTTAACGAGGTTTGAAATGTAAAATTAATTGGCAATCACGAAATAGGAAAATAAAGATTAGTGCAGTTCAACTAATGACTCGTAATGGTGCAGCCGCACTACCGGACCAGCAACACGTGTGTTTCCGTCATTAAGTCACCAGCATCATAAAATTAATAACTTCTAAAATGAACTTAATAATTTTCCTTTCAATCAGACTCTGCATCTCCAATTACATTTTGCGCTTCATGACATATACAGGCTGTATGCTTGCACTTGGCCTGGGGGTTGTGCGTTGGGCTAAGTGAGGACACGTATGGCGAGAAGTAGTGGGGATGGGATAATAGTTGCATTGTGAGAGGGGGAGGGGTGTGACACATTGTAAATCTGGCCTTGTAAAGGTCCACACACACACACACACACAAATCAATCCTCATTTCAATTAATGAAAGCAGCTAAGTCCACTGCGCTTTCTGTTGATAAAGGTCAGACGCAGAAACACAGCCTAAACAGTTCTTGTAACTAGGCCTTTATGTTCGCTTCTACAGAAGAAGGAAAACTCGGATATTACGAGAAAAACAACGGCAAAAGTAAAGATGGTTTTCACTCAGACCAAAATAGAACGAAGTGTTATAAGTTTATAATATCCCATTTCTTCACATCTGCACGGTTTGTGTTGCTTAATGGCTGCACCGCTACACAGTTGTCTGTCTAACGTCTTCTTCCTTTCCCAAGGATTAAAATCGTATAATGGGATCTTCCAGAACTTTTATGTTTCGATAAATATAATTAGGTAAAAGTAAAGCTGTCCTTGTAACAGGCCGTGAAGGCTAATAAGGTTGTGAGACGTCGAGGCTCCCACATTTTCTTTAGACGATAGGCTCACAGATGGCGGTGAGGTTGTCAGCCTTACGCGTCGACTGCCCTTTACCCCCCCCCCCGTCCCCCAGGAAGAATCCTGGTACTCATTTCTGTTAGAGGCTGAGTCGACCCCGGGGCCATAGTGCGGCTGGAAGGATTAGGTCAATTGAAGAAATTCAATGACTTCATCGTGAATCGTACCCGCGACCTTCCGGCAAGACGCCGTGTAATTTTGTATTGTAGAGTGTATAGCCATTGCTATGCAACGATCGTGAGATGAGCGGTAATTATCAGACTCGTTTCTGGGCAACGGCTCGGTAAACACGTTCCCGCGGCAACGGTTAAGCATGCAAAGGGGAAAATGGGGTGTTGCCTACGCCGTCCGCGCCGAGGAGATACACAGAAGAGAACTGGGGCAACGAGTTCAGTTGATAGTTGGCAGTCATTTCTGTAAGGGACTTCAGTACGGAAGCAGAAGAACAGCCATTATTAACATCCATTACCACGAAACGTGTAGTAATAACATTGTAGAGGAATAGCCATTGTTAGAAGCCGTTACCAGGAGACCTCTAATAGGAGGCTGGAAATCAGCGACAATGTTATAGTTATTTGCAGTCAAGATTTGTACGTGGTCAATAAATCCAATTACCCAAAACCCGTCTATAATTGCACATAATACGTGACGATATTAACTACTGGTATATCAATTGTGTAGTTTAAAAACATGAAACGCGTGAGATAAGTCAGACGGTATGTATATTTACCACTGTGCTTTAAAAGCTGAATCTATAGAAGTTTTTATACAAACATGTATGTATCGGATAGTAGGTCAAAGACAGGATAAGTTGTGGGAAAGGAACGTGCGAGAGGGAGGGGTGACTAGACCTTCATATAGACTGCAGATACCGACACTGACTTTTGTACAATAGTCTCTTCTTTCTTTCCATTGGTCACCGTTGGTTTCATCTTCACAATACTTGTTGATCTCAACTCATAGGCCTTTAATATTTTCTAGAAGTTTTATACAATCGTACATTAAATTTTATCATAAGTGGCGGATCCAAGGAAAATAAAAGCTATCCTGCAAAGCTGGAGTGTTTCTGCACCCAGAGACATCAACTGAACCTTGGGCGGTTAAGAATTAAATTTACTAAGAACTAAAGATATCCCTATGCTTAACTAACTAAACTCTACGCCATGAAGGCATATGGAGGACTGGATCTACGTTTTCTTGACCTCGGCACTAGTTTGAGGTGAGTAGTCAGCTTCACACCCTGGCCGCTTTAACCCCGGGGAAAGCGCACTCGGTACACATTGGATAGGAGGCTGGGTGGACCCCATAACCGATCTAGACTACACGGAGAAGAGAAACACTTACTCCTAAGAAAAAAAAACAACATATTTTGGCGAAATCTCCGATTTGGTGATTTTGGTTCTCAGTGTATGTTTAAAATGTAATACAATACGTTTCTAATGATGAAGGGAAAGTCTGTTTCACTTTATAATGGCGATCCACTTTTGAAAGTATATATTTCTTACACAGAAAATCTCCTCTCTTCAGTGCTGTATCATATCTTGTTGAAATGTTTACGTTGGAATCCGCCACTGAACGTACACCAGAGACATAAGGAACTTAGGAAGTGGCTACAAACAATTGAGTTGCGGTGGAGCCTGCTAGCAGCCCGGGTGTTTTTCAGGGTTCTTTGAATTTCCGCGATGATCCGTGGACAGAATCGCTTTTCAGATGTCGATCACTCATAGCTGCTGTGACAGATGCCTGCTCGGCGCTGTAAATACTGTCAAAGGGAATAGCATTCTCACAGACTGTTTAACCACAAATGTTCTTTGATCTGCTTCGTCTCTGAAGAAATGAAGCGACATTTGACTCCCCCCGCGCATCTTGAGTTGCGCATTGTTAGCTACGGACATCCAGTAATTCAGATATTTGCTAATTCATCCAACGGCTGATGGGTGAATGGGCAGCCTCTTTAGCCGCTTGTGTGTTACGGAACATGTCACAGACGAAAATCTTCTAACCAACACGAAACGTTAGGGTTTACACGGAGGAAACTATGGGACGTGACACCATCTAATAATAGTGTCACGTAGTATGTGTGGCTATAGACGGGGTTTGAATTGGTGAATAGATTTATTGACCACTTACATGTCGTAACTCTAAATAATTATAACACTGTCGCTATTTACACACATTACGGTTCTATAGAGCACACAGTGTAGTGTTCTCAGTCTGTTACGAGACGTTTCCTGGTAACGGCTCCAACAGTGGCTGTTCCTCTGCCTCCAGGCTAAAATATTGTCTTCACAGACTCCCGTACAGAACTAAGCTCTAATTTTGATCATTGCTTATAATATATCGTCACGGAACATATAGAAATCACAGGCCTTCTATTGTTGCATTTGCGTCTGTTGTTGCGGAAATGTGCTTACCGAAACATTGCTCAGAAACGGTCCCATTTCGCGAACTTTGCATAGCAACGGCTCTACACGCCACACTATTATATTGTCATGTAATAGCGGCTCTGTGACTAATAATGACGGGGACTGGATTGGATGATCTGGTTTATTAACACCTTCTTTTACAGTGTCTCTTATTCACAATCAATTAAAAGCGCTATCGCTAATGAACGCACTGCGCAAATCACTAGGACACGCTAAGTCTTCTCAGTCTACACTAGTCGTATCCTGGTAACGGATTTATAAGTCTCACTGTAAGTACAGCAGATATCAAGTCTTCTTTTCGCAAGCTAACTCCACTGTACTCCTTCTATTCTCATTCTTCTGACTCAATTCTCTGATTTGATTCGGTTCTGTACCACTTATAGATTATCAGGGAGGACCCCACAGAAAACACCGTCTCTCAACAATTCGGACTACAGTCTGGACTGTCGGATTTTGATTTCGGCAGGGGCACAAATGCACAGCGTCCAGACCTGGTCTGGTCTCCATCTAATACCAAAGAGGAGAATGGTGGAACTATACCTCCACTCCGCCTTACATCATCATGGCTTGATGTTAAGTTAAACACATGGTGGAATTTATTTTTACAGGACAGAGAGGAGAAGTATTGCAGAAGGCTGTAACGTGAGTGGTGACTCGAGATCGGTTCTGTAGACACCCCAGGATGTAACCGGGTCTCCGTGAACGGAAATCGTTTCGGCGGGAGTCAAATGTTGCTTTGCTCCGGGTCTGATTACGTGGGATTGTTGGGGCCAGCCACGGACGTCCTGCCTACAGTATGACTGACGCTTTCGCGTATCAATAATCCATCATGGGACAGAAGCGGACTGACAAGACGATAAAGCTCGTGACGCAATCAAGATTGATCAGCGATTCCACTGTAAGAAACGAACTGCAAGACCACTCACCCCGCACAAACACGAAACTAGCGAACTTCACGGAATTGAACTCTTCTTCAGATGATACTCAGTTATTGGGCCGCGCCATAGCTCAAGCGGTTACTCGCCGTCTTCCCACCGCGGCGGCCCGGGTTCGATACCAGGGCTGGTCAAGTGGGATTTGTGGTAGACAAAGTGGCGCTGGGGCAGGTTTTCTCCGAGTACTTCGGTTTCCCCTGCCAATCCTCATTCCAGCAGTTGCTCCACAATCACCCTCACCTATCATCTGTGGCTGGTACAGTAGGCCAGTAGTGGCCGCAGTAGAAGGGACTTAGGCCCACCCCACTAGCGTTAAAAAAATATTATTACTGAGTTATTGAAGGAATTTCCCGGCCTTTTATCTTTCCCGTTGGTTATTTAACAACGTTTTTTGTGTCGAGGCTACAGATCGACGGAAGGGAGGATTATAGATGAACTGGAAAGGATTTGAAAGGAAGCTGTAATGATATAACACGAGCACAGTAAAGGTTGCGGTATCTGACATTCGATAATCCGGAAAACCCATTTAACCGGAAAACGGTTGTGAGTATGACGAATAGAAGAGTGAAATATTGATGCATTACTTTTTATTTTTACATTTCATATATTGTGACGGATTTGCTCGAAGCAACGTAGAACCGCGACAGCAAACTGCAGCAATCATTATGATATCGCTTAGTCGAACTCACAAATCAAATACTGGATCATTCAGTCCCGAAATACGTATTTTATAGGCCACATAAACACATTTATAACAGCGTAATCTTGTACTGTAACGTGTCCACCTAAACACGTTATCATCAGCAACAAATGAGTTGCTGTGTTGTCTTCACCATCAATAGTGTGCATCAAACACGCATCACGGAACACATTCAGTGCCGTATCATCACCATGTGAAGGCAAATGGAGACGCGGAACCGTTGTGGAGTTTTCCGCTAATATAAAGAGTGTCATTAGAGCTCAGATCGCTAACAGTTCCAACCCAGGAACAGGCCCTTTCATGTACATTGATTACCACATGCAACATTCAGCCAGCCCGTATTTTTCCCACAGTCACAGTAAACAGCAATGTCTTTCTCTTCAACAGCATTAACCTGGTGATATCTGTAACGGAGACTGTGTTTCGTCACTCACTCATGGAGCTGAGCCCTTCTTGAGAAGCTGCCAACTGTGCAGCTACTCAAGAACTTCCCAGCATTTTATGGAACCCGAAGGTTCATTACCATGTTCACAAGAGCCCTCCAATGGTCCCTATCCTGAGCCAGATCAACCCAATCCAAACCATCCCATCCTATATCTCTGAAATCCATTTTAATATTGTCCAGCCATCTACGCCGTGGTCTTCCCAGTAGTCTCCTTCCTTCCGGCTTTCCCACCAATATCCTGTATTAATCCAGAGGATCCGTCCAGGTCCGAGGCTTTTTGAACATTCTCGTAACAAGCTTATTTTTATGGTGAGGAGTTTTTAGCACCACGCCCAACTCCCAAGCTGGGGGACCACCTCTTGTCGTCTGTCCGCGGCTGCTTATTTGATATATTCGAAACTTCCCTCCATAAATTGAGGGCGTCTCCTCCATTCGCAACCTGAGGACGCGCCATGCCGTTGTGACGAGACTGTGTTTTTTACAGACTACAATTTTAATTATTGTTGAGGTGAAATTTCGATGATCAGATATTAATACTGTCAAGTATTTTGGGTGATTAAGACGCAGGTTTGGACTGGTGAATCGGTTGATTGGATATTCACTAGTCACAACTACTAATTGTAACACTTTCAAGTTTACTCTAATTATAACACACACATCAGGTCTTCTGTTCACTTCTACGAGTACATTAGTCTTTAAATTGTCTTCAGCTCTCCTGAACTCTCCACTTAACAAAATTAAAGTCAAATTTATTTTACGACTGGCGGTTTACCGCCAATCAGTTAGTCTTGGCGTCAGGCACTTTGAGACCCACGACCAAAGGATTTATTTTCCAACTGAACTCGTGCGGTAATAGTTCTTATGTAACATCCTCTCTGACGAGAAGATGGATTTGTCTCTTTTGAATACGCTTGGCCTTTCGTCAAGTATTTTCACTTAACCTTAAACATATATTCGTTATATAGGAGTAGCATGGAGAACACAGAAAACAAGACACGTGATAGTGCTGTTGCAGTGTGACGTCATTGCGCCTGCGCGAAGTCTGTTTGCTGAGCCATTGCCTAGAAGCGGGTTGCGTAATCTCGTTCCATTGTTGCGAGCGTGTATCGCGTGTGTTTAACGTTCCGTTACCTAGCAACGCTCAGACCATCCACGTTACCATACGTATATGTTTATGTTTTCAGTAGTTCAGTGGTGCGTAAACCTTAAGTTGTTAATATTAAAACAATAAAATACAACGTATAAACAAAAGCTAAATAGCAATGTTTGTGTTACAAATGCTTACAAAATTATCAGGAAGCCATGAAGAATGAAACGATTTGATAGTTATAGGTGCAAATGGAAGGATAATATTAGAAGAGGTTCCGGGGAGAACTAATCTCCTACTTTACTTTCGTACTACACCGACGGCATAGAAAGAAAAATAAAAGGATGTGATACATAGACACACAGCCAGAAAGGTGATCTCACAAGTCTCTTAACAAAAATTATGGGGGGGGGGATACACAGACATCCTAAAAATAAATTTAGATAATTAAGGATGTTGTATGAGAGTATGTATCCGATAAAAGTTTCTCAGGGTACAGCAAATGGCGAGATTTTTAACACTGTCATGAACACTCAGGTTTCTTGAAAGTGCAAGTTTCTTCTAAAGCTAAGCCATTCTCAACATTTTCGAGGAAATCGCGAACATGAATTAGTTGCGTAGTTCGTTGGTTGGTTTCGGATTTTGTTTTTCGTGTTCTGAAAACATAAATATGATGACGAATGTGGCTTGTTTTAATATTTTTCATGCGCACAATTTCATAGGACCCATGATCAAATGTTTGTAAGCATTTCTCATTTCCCTATTCGTACTACACAGCCCTTGCATGACATCCTCTTGAATTTAAAGCCATTCTAATTATGAGGCACCTCATTATACGAAATTCTCAGTTCGTTCCATCTTCATTTCTTGTTTCTGAAGTCCGAATATTTTGGCTGAATTTTATTCTTAGAGATTCCCAATTTATACTCCCAGCATCTACATTGTTGCAAACGAGAATGTGCGGAAGGTGTCACGACCTACAAGCCGACATTCACGGTGTGTCCAGGATCCGTTAGGACTATTTTTTTTTTCCATTTTGCCCTGCAATGCCATCTGCTGGCGAGTTGTGGCGTTAAGATTCATGACGTTTCAGCTGTGGCTGTCTATAATTTCAAAGAACAAGCATCGCTGTATCATGTGTTCTGACCTTGAATGTAGCAGTACTGTTCTGACGCTCGTCGGAAAATGGCGGTGGAACAGAGAGCCAACAAGTTGGCGATGAAAGGAGACCGTCACGACACCACCAGGACATCCAAAGGGAATTTACCGCAGTTTTAAATGGGATTCCACACAAGGAGTACAGTAACTGTTTTCGAAAACTTTTCAATCGATTCCAACTATGTATTGATTCAGAAGGAGTTTATTTTGAATAAAAAGAGTGACATTTTGAAAATAATTCAGGTATTGTATTTTTAATGACCACAGTCCTAACAGAGCCTGGACACCCTGTGTATGTGTACTGATATTCTGGAGGGGCACGCTTCGACTCCTTGTCAGACACGGAAAGCAAAATCACGCACGTAGAGGACCGGAAAAGAGAAGATGAAAAAGAAATATCGGAGAATGAAGGCAAGAAGAAACGCATAACAAAGGAAAAAAGCGAAGGAAAAGTAGAAGTCCAGGAAAACTGGGATAGGAAGTAAAATATAATGAGAAGACGATGAGTAGACGAGAAAACGAACATAAAGGTAAGGAAAGAGGAAGAAAAAGTGAAGCAAAAGGAATAGAAGTAGAGGAAAGAGGAAGATGGGATAAGAAATAGGACTAGATAAAGAAGGCGAACGAAGAAGAAATGATAAGAGAAAGAGGTTTTGAAGTAGAAAAGCCGTGGAAGAATATGACAAAACAGAAGCAGGAAAAGGAGAGAGTACGGGTAGTTTAGAGGAAGAAATGGTGTAGAATTAATTTTACTTAATAATGATTCATTTGATGACACTGTCAGTAGCTCAGGTTGTATAGCTATGATGATCGGGCGATCAGCTGATAATGAATTGGAAGGAAACTTCTGTGGCATAAATTTTGAGGTACTACGGCAGTATATGGAGGGAGTGACTGAATAAAAGAGAATCACCATTCAAATACATGTCTCTGGGCCAGGACCTCTCAAATACATAACAGCACACTACTTTTCCTGAGGTGGAGAGCAAGAGGAAGAGAGAGAGAGCGTCATGCTGTGTCTGTAATGTTCACAGAAAGGATTCCCTCGTGTTGACATTGGTACTGAAGGAGAGAGAAGCCTCTCCAAGCTTAGACAAGAGAGTAGGAGTGAGAGGCAGAGAACAGACATTTCAGCCGCCCTGCAGACACACACGGATCGGTACAAGTGCCACCGTAAAGGCTCTTAACTCTGCCTTCCGCCAGTTCTGGCCTCTGTTCTATAATAAGCAACACATTCAGAGCACGGACGCTGAGACCACCGGTGTCTTCACATACAGACGCACAGTGAGCGCCTTCCAGAGTACAGATGCGAGAATAACATGATGACACTGGCTCAGGATAATGTTCATTAGCGGGTTTGGTATCAGCGGTGATGAACTTTCGGATTCTGCTTTGTAACGATTCGTTACATCTTGATACATTAGTTAGTTAGTTAGTTAGTTACTTATTGGAGAGGATGAGTTTCCCCATGCACTTAGACCAGTATTGGTCCATTGTGCTTCC
This sequence comes from Cryptotermes secundus, assembly GCF_002891405.2. Taxonomy (NCBI): domain Eukaryota; kingdom Metazoa; phylum Arthropoda; class Insecta; order Blattodea; family Kalotermitidae; genus Cryptotermes; species Cryptotermes secundus. The sequence continues at coordinate 723,977 of NW_019727400.1, read as the reverse complement.
CTCTATGATATTCTACCAGTCTCTATACCATACCGATACTGGTGATTACCATCAGTCCCTACCAAGCCAGCGAGTTCGGCCTCTACTGGCTTAGCGGTATCTATAATGCTTCCTCCATCTATCAGAGGTATTAGAGACTACTGCTGGGCGGGAAATGTCCTTGAATTTGGCTCAGTGACCTCCTTAGGAGATATGAGGTTCTTTTACATGCCTTAAAGCTACGACAAGGGACCCATGGCTTAAAATCACTCCCGGAGGACTTGTTCCCTGAATTTTTCCGCCCTTAAAAATTCCACGACCTCCGCCGGGTTTGAACCCGCGTACTACGAGTCATGAGGTGGGAACGTTACCTCTAGACTACGGAGGCCGCTTTTGATACATTAAGTAGTGAGGATGGATGAAACTGGCTCAGGGTCGTGGTCAGTGGAAGGTTTTCATATTAACGGCTTTAACCATCCAGTTCTGTTAGCGTACATGTAGTTAGATCTTAAGGAAATAGTCTGTGAGGATGGGGGATGGATGGAACTGGCTCAGGGTAGTGTCCATTGTAGGCCTTTGGTATCAGTGGTGTCGAACCTTCGGGTTCTGCTACCAGACATTTCGTTAGATGTTGCACAAACAGGCTGCGGGTCTGGGAGGTGGATGGAACTGAATCTGCTTTGTATTTACGGACGAGTATGAGTTGTGAAGCTCTTCACTTTGCAGGCTTCATTTCACTTAGTTTCACCGCACGTGGAACTCAACTCACTCACTCATGCAGCTGAGCCCTTCTTGAGAAGCTGCCAATTGCGAAGCCCCTCAAAAGATTCCCAGCATTTTGTGGAAACCGAAGGTTCATTACTGTGATCACAAGAGCCATCCAGCGGTCCATATCCTGAGCCAGATCAAACCAATCCATCCCATTCTATCTTTCTGAGATACATTTTAATACTGTCCACCCAGTTACGCCTTGGTCTTCTCTTTCCGTCTGGCTTTCCCACCAATATCTTATATGCCTTCCTCGTCGCCCCAATTCGTGCTACATGCCCTGCCCATCTCATCCTCCTTGATTTGTTCAATCTAATTATACTTTGAGAAGAGTACAAGTTATGAAGCTCCTCATTATGCAGTTTTCTCCAACCTCCCGTCACTTCATCCCTCTTCGGTCCAAACATTCTTCTCAAACGCCTTCGGTCTTTGGAACTCAATAGCGACCACAATATCTGCCTTGACTTACGTCTCCAATTCGGCCACTGCAATTCATCTCGCTCGACTGTGCCCAGCGGCTCTGACTCGTCACGTCGCCTCAGTGTGAAACAGGCTACAGCTCTTAACGATACAAAGACGCAACGAAATGTTTTATTGTTTACATCCAGCCAGCTCATAGAAGCAGGTCGAATCCTTTTTGAAGTGGTTTGTCTGTATGGCTTGTGCCTTCAGCTGCAGACATGGCTGATGGCCGGGCGTGGGGGCGACAGAAGCCGACTTAACCACATCAAGAGATGTTGAAGCCGGGGCATATGCGAGGAACCCCCCCTCCCCCGATAGTGTTCTCAACACGGTCCTCCTTGTTCTGAGCACGTTCGCTTTTACTGTGCTTAGAAATGGGCGACAGATAAGTCGAAAATCTTTATCATTATTAAAGGAAATTATGGAAATTGTAGGTTCTCAGTCCTCTGAAACTTAGCGTTTGGAGCCGCCGCGAATTTGGAAAGTTAAAAGACTCCACTAGCAGCAACCGAGTGGCTGGATTTCGTGTTTCGGGATTCCAGTTCAGATCTCGGCCCGGACATAAGATATTCTGATTAAACGTTGACAGTTCTAACTTCCGATATATAACGCCGTGTAGTCTGGTAGAATTCAACGGACAATTACATGTACATGTGGCCTCCATCTTCAGGATTTGAAACGTAAACAAAGCATGGCGCGGGTAGCATAATGTTTCTTACGTGGTTTTGTCCAGTCCCTTTAGTCAAATGCTGCTGGGATGGGACCCCAAATTCTGCCACGGCCACATTTTTTCGCGCAGTGTTCAGTGGCGAATCATCCTTTTATCACGTGTAGTGGTGACTTATGACGGGGTTTTGGAATGACTGATTGGATATATTGTACCATATATATTTACAGCTACAAGTACAAGTAATAGATTAAGAAACTGAAAAAGCGGCCAAAGTTCATAAGGGCTGTACAGCCACAGATAGAGGGATAGACAGACAGACAGATAGATATATAGATAGATAAATAGACAGGCAGACAGAATAAAGCAGTCGCGGGTCTCCATATTATCCTGGGCCCTAGATTGGTAGTGTAAAATTTGCAGATAATCTTTCTTCTTATATTTTTTATTATCCCTAGAGGGGTGGAACTGAGTGTACTTGTACTGTGGCCAATATTGGCCTACTTTACCAGCCCCTGATGATAGATGATGGTGATTGTGACTCAACTGGCGGAATGAATATTAGCAACCGAAATACCCGGAGAAAACCTACCCCAGTGTCACTTTGCGTACCACAAATCCCACATTACTTGGCCCGGGCTCGAACCCGTGCCGCCGCGGTGGGGAAGCCAGCGACTAACCGCTTGAGCTACAGCACGGCCGTCTGCATGTGAGGTTAGTACTGAAGATTTTCCATATCTCTTCCACTTCGTTTTGAAAGTTTTCCTAAAATAACCTTTCTGTCTTGAAACTTAACAGTATATCCCCAAAAAATGGGGGGTTGACATTTGAGTGGAGAGTTTTCTGTTCATCGGCGCCACATCTGCGTCTCCATTCTCAGAGTCTGTTAGCTTTGAAGTCAAGTGTAAGAACATGTCTGACCTCTTGGCGCTTGAAGAACCATCGCTGATGAAGATACTTGCGGTTGGGTGTGGGTTATTTCAGCTCAGAAACGCGTCAAGTTCTCACTGATAGTCTACACTCTCTGTTATAACGAACTCAAAATAAAAGTAACCACATCAAACATCAGAAAACAGAATAATTTCCGACTTGATTCCAAGTCACAGAATTTTATGTGTTTATTTTTCATTCAGTGCCATTTGTAACGCATACACTTACGAATCTGTGTTTGTGTTTGAAGCACACATTCAAAGCTTTAGTCGCTGGTTTGTGTTTAGGTAACCACTGCAAATCTTTGATAACGAACAACATAGCGGTGTCTCAGAGAATAAATTTAAAATGCAACTGTAAGGGGAGTTGAACAAACTAATTTTTAGCCCCGGCTTTCTCATTCCGGTAAGTATAGGACTATTACTTCATCATGTCCATCTGTCTGTGGGTTCTCACCAAAATAACATTTGAAGCAAGCAATGGATTTTTATTAAATTTATTATGGATATAATACTGCTACAAGCTATTCAAACTTTGGGCGTTTTAATAATAATAAGCTACAGGTTGTGCCGTAAGTTAAGTAAGGATGAGCCGGCTTCCCATAGACGTAGCCTCAGATCAATCTCAGAGCTGAGCAGTAATTTACCTGTTGGTCCTCGACAGCACAGTCATATTTTTTTTTTCGTTCCTCGTCGGGAACCATGAGTATATATTCGTTTATTCGACAAAACATTGTTTTGAAATGGGGTCACGTCTTTGAGGAGAGGAGGGGTTGATCTTTCTGAGAAGGCACCATACGGAGTGGTTTCAGGTCAGTTCATGTAGGATTTAAGGCGAAAAAATTGGCAGTGGGACGGGGTTTTTTCCGAGTGCTTCTCTTTCCCCTGCCAATTTTCTTGCCTCGAATTTCTGCATATTCCCTTAACATCCTACCGTCGACGTTATGTAGACTCGACAATAAGCTTCGTCAAATGACCACCTCAAAAAGAAAATAAAAAGTAATGGGCTACGTTTATACCGTCTATGAAATGCTGAAACATTATCAATGC
>NW_019727400.1:663459-720074 GCF_002891405.2 Cryptotermes secundus | reverse complement strand
CAGACAACTGCCTCTGTTGTCTAGTGGTTAGAGTTCCTGGCTACAGATCCAGAGGTCCCGGGTTCGATTCCAGGGGCTACCAAATATTCTGAGAAGTAGTGGGTCTGAAACGGGGACCACTCAGCCTCGTGAGGATAATTGAGGTGCTGTTCCAAGGAACTAGGGGCTCCGGTGTAGAAAACCAAGATTAACAGCCGTGGGGATTCGTTGCGCTGACCACACGACACCCTCTATCCCCAAAAGTTGGTACTAACTTCGCCGAAAAGCGGCGGTGGCTCGGTCCGTATAGTTCGCTTGCGGACTAAAGCCACGGAGTTTTATATTGTCAGCCTCTATGGCAAGATGCAGCGTATCGTATTTAACTAAAGAAAGACGGCCATGGTGTGAAGCTAACCAATTATCTCATGGCCTCGCCATAGTTCAAGCGGTTAGTCGCTGGCTTCCCACCATGGCGGCCCGGGTTCGAGACCGGGTCTGGTCAAGTGGGATTTGTGGTGGACAAAGTGGCGCTGGGGCAGGTTTTTCTCCGAGTACTTCGGTTTCCCCTGCCAATCTTCATTCCACCAATTGCTCCACAATCACCCTCACCTATCATCTGGGCCTGGTACAATAGGCTAGAAGTGGCCGCAGTACATGGGACTTAGTCCCACCCCACTAGCAATTAAAAAGGAAGCAATTATCTCCAAGCAGTGCGTAGGTCAAGAATACATGGATATATAGACGCCCCACCCAATCAGGACGTAGTCCTTAATCAGTTAAACACAGGAACAACTTTGCCTTCTTCACTTAGCTAAAAAAACAGAAGGTAATACTGACCTTTAAATGCGATCCGTGGACTTCTCAAATACGTCCAGTGCCTTCCATAAAGTCACAAATTGAATCAGGAAGAAATTCCTTTTTTCACCTCGACGAGTAAACAAGTGGAGTTCACGGAACTTTACAGCGTAAGGATCGTGCCCGCTGATGGACACCAGCGCCCCTAGTGGTCAGCATTCGCTTGCCTTATTCAATTACAGTCGCCTCAAGAAAATCACTTCGAGCGCAGAGAGTGTTCTATAAGACTTTGGGGGACAGTAAAAGGAAGCCCGGTGGTCAATTAGGGCTTCTGAACCAGTGATTAGCGGCCAAATCACGTTTCCTTCGGGGATTGAGAAAGCTTGGAGTAGAAGGGCAATAACAAATCTGTGTATCAAGCGCTGTAATGCAGCTGAACCTCTGCGCCTTTTGTCTCCAGATTTCGCATCTTCACCTCAGCATACGCCATACAGATTTCCGTACTATTCACGGTAACCACGACTAGACGGAATAGTACGCACAAGTCTTATAACTGACGTATGCTTGTACTTATACCGTGTCTAAAATATCTCTGAGGTTGCGTCATCGTAAGATAATGACGTACATCTTTATGTCATCATTAGAAAATTATTATATTTGATTTTCAACATAAGACAGTAGTCAAAATTTACATAAAATGGAGGTATTTTTAAGCAAATAGGGCTTTTTCCTTTCGCCGGGTAAAGATAAAATTTTCCCTAATTGAACACTACGCCATGAAGGCGTATGGAGGAATGGCTGTATAGATCCACGTTTTCTTGACCTCGGTGCTAGCTGGAGGTTAGTGGTTAGCTTCACGTCTCGGTCGCTTTATTCCCGGGGGAAAAGCACCGTACTTATTGAATAGAAGGCTGGGTGGGCCCCAGAGCTGTTTGGGCGACGCGGGGAAGTACAAATTACTATGGCACACTACGACTACCAGAAATGTTTTAGACAAATATAAACTTTCCGTTTACAGGCGATAATACACGCATATGAACCGTGCCTAAACTAATACTGTGAAGCCAGAGCTCGAAGGTAGAGAGCACCACTAATGAACAGATGATCATGAATCCTTTCCATACACACGCGAGCCTACAGAATTACCTTCCAGATAAGAATTGAATATGTTGAAATAAATATATTAGACTACACGGTGTCATGCCCCAGAGAACATTATTTATCAAGGAATATATACATTCAATATCCTACACAATACAGCGTAACGTCATTTGTTCCGCACTCAGAAAGAACGCAAGAAAAGCAGATTTCGTAAAAGTTGCTTCCGCAGGGTAAGATGAGAATAGATACTTACTTACTTACTCATGGAGCTGAGCCCTGCTTGAGGAGCCGCCAATTGTACAGCTACTCAAGAATTTCCCAGCATTTTATGGAACCGGAAAGTTCATTGCCTTGTGAGATTTGAGGTTTTCACGGCGGTGACTACGAAGAAAACAGTCTTCTGTGATGTGGCACAGTGTAGATGTGGTGTTAACCGACATTTCGGAGGAACATATCGCCTCCATCTTCAGGGTAGAAGGAAAAATAAGAAAATCCGCAAGCGAAAAGACAGTCTGCTTGCACCGGTTCTCACGGTCTCTTCGCTTCCGGATTTTCTTATTTTTCCTTCTACCCTGAAGATGGAGGCGATATGTTCCTCCGAAATGTCGGATAACACCACATCTACACGGTGTCACATACCAGAAGACTGTTTTCTTCGTTCATTACCTTGTTCACAGGAGCCCTCCACTGTCCCTATACTGAGCCAGATCGATCCAATCCATACGATCTCGTCCTATTTCTTTAAGATCCATTTTAATATCATCCACACACCTACGTCTTTATCTTCCCAGTGGTCTCTTTCCTTCTGGCTTTCCCACCAATATCTTATGCACATTCCTCTTATCCGCCATTCATGCTACATACCCTGACCACCCCATCCTCCTTGACTTGATCATTCTAATTACACTCGGAGAAGAGTACAAGTTACGAAGCTCCTCATTATGCAGTTTTCTCCAACCTCCTGTCACTTCATCTCTCTTCGGTCCAAATATTCTCCTCAACACCCTGTTCTCAAACACCCTCAGTCTATGTTCCTCCCTTAATGTCGGAATAGGGATACAATTAAAAAATGCAGGACCAATTCTAATTTTTATTTCGGAGTCAGAATGATCTAATATGAATAAAATTTGTGAATGATGATGATGATGATGACGACTTTGCACCCCTAACAGATTAGACCAAATTCTTCCAGCGAAGTTAGAAGCCGCGTTGCATATACAGCTGGAAGAATTCCGTTAAAACTAGGCACATGAAATTTGGTACACAGATCCTAAACGTAACAGCTACATCTGTTGTGTATTAACAGTTACAACGGTGAACAACTCTGAAATCATATCTGAACAATTTACCATAATAACCTCATCTGTATTTTCACGTGTTTCAGTGACTAATACGCGGGTTTGGATTGGTGAATCGGTTTATTGGATCTTCACTAGTCGCAACTACAGCTCGTTCTTACACTCTCAAGATTACTGTAACTATAGCATATGTAACGTCACACACAGTCTTCTAATTCTTCTTCTGGCCACACTGCTGTTTCCTTGGAACTTCGGAACTCAAGTGAGGTCAATTCCCATTTCCTTATTCTCTCATATCCAATCGGCACGGTCAATATAGAAAACACAGCTCTAATGTTGTGAAGCGCAGACCACACAGAAAACAAGTCACGTGATAATTATCTCGTCAGTCCTATGGCTCGCTGACTGTAGCCTAGCAACGAACTATAAACATTCGCCCTATTGTTGTGAAAAGGTATTTAACTCACCGTTGTCTGGCAATACGTTGACATGTAACATTATCTTTAGACCTTAAATATAATTAGACACAATTAACTGATAACTGAATTGTTGAATGACAACTATTTTGTTTTAGTTCTTGTTAGCCACAGGACTTGGACTGAAAGGATCCGACAACGGCGCATTCCTCTGCTGGGAATGAAACTCTTATTCCTAGACCGGTTAACCCATAGCACGTCGAAATGCTAAAGTAAAGACATCCAAAATCAGATGATGGACACGTTGATGAATTACAAGTCAGTCTAACTGCTCATGAACGCGGTTTAGGCTCCAGCCACAATCATTTTAATTGTACTTTCGAGAATGTCATAAAGGGGGCACAAACGTCATCCGGTTCAGAATGACGCAAAGTATTGATGACAGTTCGGACCTTACACGNTAACTGATAACTGAATTGCTGAATGCAAACTATTTTGTTTTAGTTCTTGTTAGCCACAGGACTTGGACTGAAAGGATCCAACAACGGCGCATTCCTCTGCTGGGAATCAAACTCTTATTCCTAGACCGGTTAACCCATAGCACGTCGAAATACTAAAGTAAAGACATCCAAAATCAGATGATGGACACGTTGATGAATTACAAGTCAGTCTAACTGCTCATGAACGCGGTTTAGGCTCCAGCCACAATCATTTTAATTGTACTTTCGAGAATGTCATAAAGGGGGCACAAACGTCATCCGGTTCAGAATGACGCAAAGTATTGATGACAGTTCGGACCTTACACGTCATTTGTCATTCGTAGCCCATGAATACGGTCTGATACTGAAGGGAAATGAACGCTACACTTTTCAATACTCCGTCTGTCAAGTTCCTAGCATTGACAAGGGCGACATTATATACGGTAATCGAGGCTTAGCATCTCCTAATCTAATTGCGTTAGAATGTAATACACGTAATTAATTTCGACTGACAAACTAACAAACATCTTGACATCACAATGAAAGAGTTATGGATTACTCCCTTGTAAGGGGAGTGAAGGAAGAAATTTCTGTGCGGAAGTCAAAAGTCATGAAATTATACAGGCCCAGAGGGCGAGGAGGTAACTCTCCATAGACTCTTAACTACTCAGTCAAGCCCTTCTTGAGAAGCTAACCGTCCCTCAGTTACTCAAGAATTTTCTAACATTTTGTGAAACCTGAAATTTCATTAACATGTTCACATGTCCCTATTCTGAGTCAGATGAATCCAGTCCATAACATCCAATTATATTACTCTAAAATACGTCTTGATAATTTGGTATAGAGACCCGTTGCTAGGAAACGACCGCGGAACAAATAACGAGACAATAGCCGTTGCTAGGCAGCGGCCCACGCTCAACAATGGAAGTACTGTTGGAAGCGGTGTTTTCTACGTGATCCGCTTCGACCGACCACCGACTTCAGTTCAGTTAGATCCCGTGTGGAGGCGGGGTCGAATGCCTCCACCATAGCCCTGCGAGTCGAGAGGCAACGCAAAGGGAAGTATTGATACCGAGATAGTAAAATAAAGTCGCGAGTGCCATGGAACTCGGACCCGAGAAGAACTGTGCTGGCGAGAGCCAGCAGCAATTGTAACTGACAGACCCGTCCTCTTGTCAGAGAGAGAGACCCACGTCAACAAACCTACAATTGTCTCATGGTAATAAAAATCTGGTCGTAAGCCCCAGATAGGTGCTTTATTCCAAGAGAGACTGGCCGACTGACCGTCGGTCGTAACATTTTACTCACACTCGGACTCAGTTCAGTTTTTTTTTATTGCTAATGGGGTGGGACTAAGTCCCTTGTACTGCGGCCAAGTCTGGCCTATTGTACCAGCCCAGATGTTGGTGAGGGTGATTGTGGAGCAATTGGTGGAATGAAGATTGGCAGGGGAAACCGAAGTACTCGGAGAAAACCTGCCCCAGCGCCACTTTGTCCACCACAAGTTCCACTTCACCAGACCCGGCATCGAACCCGGGCCGCCGTGGTGGAAACCAGCGACTAACCGCTTGAACTATGGCGCGGCCTACTCAGTTCAGTTAGTGAGTGCAGTGCAGCTGAGGTGAGTTGAGTTACTTGGTTGATGTGTGACTGAATGCGTCAGAGAACAGCTGGGGTTCAGTCATGAGCTGTTCTTGTGAGAAGCTGGTAGCCGAGGCCAAGAAAACGTGGATCCATACATCCACTTCTACATACGTCTTCCTGGCGTAGTGCTTAATTAGATAAGCACAGGAACAACTTTATTTACTTTCGTAGTGTCTTTGCTCACATCGATATACCGAAACTTTTGAAAGAAAACAAAGATAACATAAGTCATAACTGTTTCCCAGAATATCTTGTAGTACAGTTAAATTCTAGGCTTACATTTAATTAAAATACTCCAGCTACAAAATAATACAACACAAAAACTTACGTGCGGTATGTTTGCATGCAGTGTAAGGGGCGGGGGGGAGAGGTTACACGTTGACACATCAATTAGAATATCGCCTTCTGGGGAGAGTGTTTTATCGCTTTACAGCGCGTTATAAAGCGTGGGTGGCAACGCCTGCCTCAAGCGTCGAAACAAAGCACAAAGGAATTCGCTCCATTTTCAGATTACAGAGTTCTGGGTTGTGACTTGGTGCAGACTTGTAGGCAGCAGCAAAAGGTAAAAGCTAAATTTATCCCTGTGCTTAATTAATTAAGCGCCAATCCATGAAAGCGTGTGGGGTAGTGAAGGTACAGCTCCACAAATATTGACCTCAGTACTAGATGGAAGTGAGTGGTTAGCTTGGGGCAATTTTTTATATTTAACAGTACTCCTTACTGAAGACAGAAGGCGAGGCATGGACCGCTCATGTAACCTACGTCACATCTATATGAGATGGTTGGATATAAAATATTTAAGCAGTGATTTGAGATTTATGCCCTTTTACTATGACACTCAAACAATTTTGGATGTGTCAAGCTTAAAGATTAATTCAGTACACTCCTTCAAACTCTTTAACCCACAGCTACATTGTAATTGATGTAATACTCACTCACTCACGGAGCTAAGCCTTTCTTGAGGAGCCGCAAAATCTGCAAGTACTCAAGAATTTCCCAGGATTTTATGGAACACGAAAGTTCATTACCGTGTTCACAAGAGCCCTCCACCGGACCTTATCCTGAGCAAGATCAATGCAATCTATAGCATTCCATCTTATCTCTCTAAGATCCATTTTAATATTGTCCGCCCAGCAACGTTTTGCTCTTCCCAGTGGTCTCTCTCCTTTTGTCTTTCCCACAGATATCCTATATGCATTCCTTTTCTCTCCTATTCGTGCTACATGTCCTGTAATACGAAGCCAAAATTTTTACAGGACCAAATATAAGCATGTAACAGAGTCTATAAAAAAGGTAAGGTAAAGCTGTCCCTGTAACAGGCCGTGAAGGCCCATAGGGTTGTGAGACGTCGAGGTTCCCACATTATCTAGACAATCGGCTCACAGATGGCGGTAAGTTTATCAGCCTTACGCACCGGCCCCATTTACCCCCCCCCCCCACTTCGTAAGATTCCTGGTACTCATTTCTGTTGGAGGTTGAGTCCACCCCAGGGCCATAGTGCGGCTGGAAGGATTAGGTCAATAAAAAATCCACCTCATCGGGACTCGAACCCACGACCTCTTCCGGTTTGTAGCATAGTGCCTCAATGAACTACGCTACTGCGTATCCTCAATAAAATCTGTTACTTGTAGAAATTACACTTCGCCCACATGTAAAAAAGTTTTACTTTTATTTAAGGGTGTATCAATGAAGTGAAACCCGTTGGAACTCGTAATTCTTTGTCTTGGCGTTCATACAGATTCATGGGGTCCGTTTGCTATGCAGTGAAATATCGCCACTGGGGGAGATTGCATTTCGCTTAACTCCAGTGTTTGTTGCCCGAGCGAGACAGGATTTATTGGAGTCCCCCCAACAGGCTTCAGGACCGCTAAAGTGTTCACGGCCTTATGTAAGTCCTCCTTGGCTGCCTAATCGCTGTATCGTCTTCGGTCATTCATTTCTCTCATTTTGATTCCAATAGAGCTGAGACAGCTAAGGCAGCAGGGTTGGCTGACTACAGGCGGTAATGCCATGGTTTAATATTCGAAAGAAATAGGCATATTGGAACGATTTCGCAAGGAAATTGCTGGAATTGTAAATGTCTTACTAGTCGGTATGTACCTGAAGATATATCTAGCTATCTATCTATCTATCTATCTATCTATCTATCTATCTATCTATCTATCTATCTATCTATCTATCTATCTATCTACACGTATCTATCTATCTATCTACACGTATCTCTCTATCTATCTATCTATCTATCTTTGGTTGTAGAGCCCTTTGTTCGACCTTGGCTGCTTTTTGTCTCTTGAGATTTTTACACAGTTGGTAGGACTCCTTGGATGGGGGATGAGCCCATCACAGGTCCGCCAACTGCACACAGAACAAGTCAAACAGAATAAACGCATACAGCCATCTATGCCTCGAGTGGGATTCGAACTCACGATTCCAATAATTATGAGGGCTAATACAGCTCAAGCCTTTGACCGCGTGGCCATTGTGATCGGCACGGGAACACTACTAAACTAATTTTCATAAAGCTTCACTATTACAGAGTTTTACTGAAATCTATCATTCCATTCCAATTGTGGTTAAATGGGGCGACAGTAAAAGTTACTTTACATTAAAGCACAATAGATCATTGAAATTTGCGGTGCAAGGGCCGGACTTTATGGCCCACCCGTTACACACTCTCTATATTAAATCTGATGTGTCTCATGCGCGCAACTTGAGCGTAAATCCATCGATACAACTCCCCAGAAATCGAACCCGCGACCTTGCAGCTTGTAGTATAGTGCCTCAACCAATTACGCTACCGGTAGCTACATAACTGAATGATAGGTTGATTAGTGAATAATGAATTAGAAAGACTTTGGAAGGAAGCTACTGTGGCCATCTCAAAATATTGTCCCAAGTATTTGCTTGAGGTAACTGAAGAAACTAATGAAAGACCTCAGCGAGGATATCCGGCATCCAGGTCGAGATTCAAACCTTGAACTTCCCGATTACAAATGAAGAACATTACCGCTACACTAACCTATTTGTGCTTAATGTTTTAGTTTCCTTGTTTTCCTTATTATAAAAATAAATAAAAGAAATCTTATGAACTCGTTTTGCTGTGTGTCTCCATTCCTTTGCCCCCTGTGTTTGCTAGTTATAAATAATTATTGTTAATCGTATTTGGTTTGTAATCATTGTGGTAGGATGTCCTTATTGTTGTGTTTTGTGTATTGTTTTTTGTTTGAAGTGTTGTCACTTAGTGTAATGTGTGTTACTTGTCTGTTGTGTCCTATTGTGTACTACTGCCACCGGGCTAAAACCCAATTGCAGTATAATAAATAATATATATATATAGACGAAGTTCCTGTCTTTGTATCTGTGTGCCCTCCTAATTTATCGTTTTCTATGGGGTCCGTGTCACATCAAATAAATTAGGTAATTAGTGTCTCAGAAATTCTTGTTTTAATTAAATTATATCCCTTGTGCTAAGCATGGAGAAGTAACGATAGATATAAAGATAATTTTATTAATATCTGAAACAATACAGCTCACAGGATCTCATTTATTTAAATAATTTTCGGCCCCAGGCGAGTATTAACACAGATAACAATAACATCACGCACGAAAGCCAAGAGTCTTGCTAACAAATCAAAGTGAAATCAATCCTCACAGCTTTTGAGAGCCGTTTTGTCTCCTCTGAACATCATGACCGGTACAATGGTGTTAATTAGGCTGCCAGTATAAAGCGCCTTGCTTCTTGGGTCAATCTGTCAACGTCAGAGTTCGGAGAACACCCACGCTGCATTGGACCGGTGTCTAACCTCATTCTGCTTGGGGCTTACTGTCAGGCGGGCAGGATGCCACTCTGGTGACACAGGGTGAAGTCACCCATTGTGTCTTCTGTCCCAATGAGACCCCCTGTTCGAGTCTTTCTTCACAGATTCAATGAAAGGTACGTCATGTTTCTCACAGGTTCGTGGCGAGTCGACTCACATCAAAGTATGATACAGACTTCTACATATTCGGCAAACAAACTGCTGTAATTTTTATCGTAATGTCTTTATTTTGAAAAAAATAAAAAGCGGCTTCCGTAGTCTAGAGGTAACGTTCCCACCTCATGACTCGTAGTACGCGGGTTCAAATACCCGGCGGAGGTCGTCGAATTTTTAAGGGCGGAAAATTTCAGGGAACAAGTCCTCCGGAAGGGACTTTAAGCCGTGGGTCCCGTGTCGTAGCTTTACGGCACGTAAAAGAACCTCATATCTCCAAANAAAAAAAATAAAAACAGGCTTATGTGATCGTAATGTTGTGTCTCTGTGAATCCCCCTCTATCAGTCAATCTTTATGATATTTGGTACATACATCATGACACCTGAGCTCATCTCAACGGATTTCTTTTTTTATCAATCCCTCCCATCGGTCTGTGTGTCTATATGTGTATCTTTTCTATCGTTCCTACGCAACGGCTGCGTAAACAACGTCCCCACGGTAATGAATACACGCAACAATAGAAGAATTGTCGGACGCGTCGTTTTCTATGGGGTCCGTGTCATATCAAAGGAAAGTGTGCCATTAATTCTTCCCAGAACTTCTTGTTTTTATTTAGGTTTCGATTCTGCTTGTATTAAATTATACATAAAACTTTCTTCGCTCTTAGTTACCGTCCTTTGTGTTATTAAACTACTTTTCAATGGCCCTTCCAGCCCATTCAGGGCCCTTGGCCTCTTATTCAGTTCCGTAATCATTTCTCACAGACAGTAGGACTACTATTAAAATGACATTGTCCTAAAATTCGATATTCTTATATTTTTTCCATAATTTGAAATCTTAGCCAAATATGATTAGAATGATCAGATCAAGCTGTGTGAGCTGGGTGCGCATATAGCACGCACGGACTGAAGATGAATGCATATAACATTTTTGTCGGAAACCCAGAAGGAAAAAGACCACTAGGAAGACCTAGACGTAAGTTGGATGATAATATTAAAATTGAACATTGATTGACAGGATAGGAGTTGTATGGACAGGATTGATCTGGTTCAGGATAGGGACAAGTGGAGAGCTCTTGTGAATACGGTAATGAACCTTCTGGTTCAGTGAAATATTGGGAAATTTATGAACAGTTGAGCGACGGGCGGCTTCCCAAGAAAGATTGAGTTCCATGGAGTTAGTTTAATTAGTAGTATTTAATAACTTCTTGATATTGTGAAATATAAACTCCGTGGCCTATAGTCCGCAAGCGAACTATACCTACCGAGCCACCGCCGCTTGTCGGCGAAGTTAGTGCCAACTTTTCCGGATAGAGGGTGTCACGGGGTCAGCGCAACGAATCCCCACGGCCGTTAATTTCGGTTTTCTAGACCGGAGCCGCTATTTCCTTGAAATTGCCCCTCAATTATCCTCACGAGGCTGAGTGGACCCCGTTCCAGACCAACTAGTTCTCAGAAAATCTGGTAGTGCCGGGAATCGAAACCGGGACCTCTGGATCTGTAGCCAGGAACTCTGACCACTAGAACACAGAGGTGGTCGATATTGTGAAATGTTCACAGATTAACTTAAGGAATGCATATAAATATATCAGAAATGCAAGCCTGTCTCTTGTGAAATATCTCAACTATTTCGAAATTCTTTCGATAAATTCTCACGGCCCGGAAAGCAGCTAATGACATCCGTGTGGGAGAATGACCAGTAGGCGTGAACATGTCACTGGGTCAACAAAACCTAAGAAACTGCAAAACTCTAGTCACAAAGGAATCACTTACCATTAACCACCATGACGATGGTGTGAAGATCCGGTGTTTGCCAAATGACGTATTGTGGCCAAAGTGCGTAAGCTAGGGGCGTTAGTTCGTGTTTCTACCGCATTTCAACTCGGCTCACTCTCCGAGTAGGAAGTTATTATTGTTTTGTTCCTATACACTATTTAGCTTACAGCTTGACGTGGGTTGTCATCTCATGCTACCCCACTGAGAGTTAATTGCCCCCTGTCAGTTTCTCTACAAGAACTTCTTGCTGGAGGGCGGCCAGGGAATTTCGGTTGTTTTCCTGAAAGTGTTGTAGGCTGGGCCTATATTCAATGGTACTCAGGTTCGAATCTTAGAGAGAGTGATTCAGCCGATTCCTCATTCTTCACCCTTCAGTCCTGAAGATGGAAGCTCTGTCCATGGTAACATACATTATTTCCATCGGTGAAGCACCACAATTCGGCTACTTATAATTTCCATTACTAATTGAGGGGCAAACGGTCTAGAAACCCGAAATTAACGGCCGCCGTGGGGATTCGTTGCGCTGACACGTGGCACCCTCCATCCGAAAAAGTTGGTACTAACTTCGCCGACAAGCGGTAATCGCTGGGCTGGTATAGTTCGTTTGCGGACTAAAGCCACGGAGTTTTACTCGAGGGGCAAAGAGATTATTTTCTTCGCTGGTATTTTTATCAGTGTAGAAGTGGCCGTTGTCTCTAAACGACTAATCTCGTGCAGAGCTTATAATCATCATCATCATCATCTGTAATCTGTCAAGACGACAGGTCCACAGTCTCTTTCAAAACAATTCCTCCACTTAATGCGATCTAGAGCTTTCTCCTTCAAATGACAGTATCCTCTTCTGTCCCCAAGGTCATCCAGCATCTTCTTACGTCTTCTTCCTCGTCTTCTTGTTACTTCTATCCGCCCCTCTATCTTTCCTTCGATAACTTCTTTTAGAAGGCAGTTTCTGCGTAAAACATGACCAATCCAATTAGCCTTCCGTTTTCTTATTTCGTGTAGGATATTCCTCTGCTCACTGACTCTAATTAACACTTCTTCATTTCTCACATAATCGGTCCAACTGATCTTCTCCATCCTTCTCCAACACCACATTTCGAAACTTTCCAGATGTTTCTGATCTACTGCCCTAAGTGTCCATGTTTCAGCCCCATACAGAGCTATGCTCCAAATGCAGCATTTCACTAGTTTCTTCCTCAAATTTAAGTCCAATTTGCTGGTAAAAAGATTCTTCTTCTTGCTAAATGCAGCTTTTGCCATGGCAATCCCAGATTTAATTTCACTACTACACCTTCCATCATCTGTTAACAATCTACTCAAATATTTAAAACATTTCACTTTGTCCACTTGTGTTTGGTCTATCTTTATTGTGACTGGGGTTGGTTGTCTCGAAATTTTCATTACTTCTGTTTTTTCCACATTCATTTCCATGCCATAGCACCTTCCAATTTCAAAGCTTATAATATGTTAAGTAAATATAAAGTTATCACTGAGCTTAATTAAGTACCACGCCATGAAGAACTAAGGGAGTGGAGGTACAGATTCACACATTCTTAAACTCGTCTCTAGGTGAGGGTGAGTGTAAGCTTCACTGCCCGGGAGCTTTACCCTTGTACACGAGTAAATGACTTCCGGTAGCAGTCGAATAAGAGGAATGATTTGCCACAGAAACAATCCAGGCGCTGTGCAGATGATGAAAATAGTTTTTCTTACTGGGAACGAACTCCGCTTTCTCAAATATCAAGCACATAGCAAAATTTAAGTAACTAGTAACTGGGCCACCCTGTCTAGGGAAACATAATTACAGAGACCAGGTCGTCTAGGTTGGGGGTTGGACGCAAGACTGACGACCTTGCTATGTAAAAACAAAAATATTGTTGCGAAATGCACACAAGTGGAGACCTGCTGAGCAGTGTGGGGGTAATTCCCTAAGGAAGGCTAAGGCTAAAGATGGGGATTTTAGACAATGATAGCGAAATTGTTCCTGTGCTTAACTAATTAAGCACTATGCCATGAAGGCGTATGGGGGGTGGATGTATAGATCCACATTTTTTGACCTCGGCACTAGCTGGAGGTGGGTAATCAGTTTCACGCCCCAGCCGCTTTATCCCCGGGGATAGAATCCCCAGTATCCATTGGATAAGAGGCTGGATGGCCCCCAGAGCCGGTCTGGACAACGTCGAGAAAAGAAAATTTTTTACCCTACCGGGACTTGAACTCTAACCGCAAGGTCGTCCAGCCCGTAACCAGTTACTATACCGGCTGAGGTATCCCGGCTCCATAATGATGATAAAAATAATATTTTACAGTAAGATAAATTGTTTAATGTTTTGAAACACGTTAATATCCCGAAGTATAACTTCTCTCTGTCACATGAAAGCACAGATATTGATGGAGGTACTTCTGCCGCGACGATGAGGGGGCCCGTGGGTTCACGCGCCGTGCAGATATGGCTGTTGTAACGCCAGTTTTACCCAATAATCTTCCTAGACGAGCTCCACGGTCGCGCGAGGCAACCCGTATGTGGCTTCAGTACATTCATATGACAGAATTACAGATTGAAACCGACATGACCTCAGTTGTTACACAGCGAACAATTTAGGTGGAGCAGTGAGGCCAACGCATGCCAATATGACGTCAGAAAATTACCCTATGTCATATAAGGCGGGAAACGGAACAGCCAGACATGCGCAGTTGAATGAATGAATGAATGAATGAACCTTGTCGTACCATAAAAATAGGCTACGACGGGAAGTCAGAAACAAATATGTACGCAAGGTTATCGTACAAGCCCGAATATAAAGCCACCCCCTGTTTGTCCAGTGAGAAAACCAGAACGATTCTTTTACAAAATTCAATATGTCTTCCTAGTTGACTCTTTTCGTCTGAGAAAACTCCATAATGAGGAGCTTCATAACTTGTACTCTTCTCCAAGTATAATTCGAATGAGCAAGTCAAGGAGGACAAAGCTGGCAGGGCATGCAGCACGAATGGGGAGAAGAGGAATGCATATATTGCTGGGAAAGCCATGTGGAAAGGGACCACTGGGAAGACCAACGCTTAGGTGGACAATATTAAAATGGATCTTAGATAGGATGGGATGGTATGGATTGATCTGACTCATTATAGGGACCAGTGGAGGGCTCTTCTGAACACGGTAATGAACCTTCGGGTTCCATAAAACGCTGGGAAATTCTTGAGTACCTGCAGATTTGGCTTCTCCTTAAGAAGGGCTCAGCTTCATGAGTAAGTTAGTTAGTAAGTGGGCTCCTTCCTTCAGTTCTTCTTACCAAAACTTTGTACGCATTTATCACGTCTCCGATAGCTGTGCTTATTAAACAGGAATCATCCTATAGAGGAAAACCGCTCCTGCACTTTCTCGCGTTGTCAACATTGTGTCGATAAGAACCAGGAAACCTCTGTTCCGCTCTCAGAGAGCAGAGAGGCAGAGAGAGAGGTCTCTCTGCGGCAAGCAGTCACCAGTATCAATGTGTGGGCCCCACTGTTACGCCCGAATGCTGTAATTTCGGTTGACATTAATGGTCTTCGCGATAGAGCCGGCTCGGTACAGTTTTAATCCAACCAATTCCGAGCTCTCCGGTTGCAAGTCCCATAAATGTCACCAGCGCTCCCTCCCTCTCACACACACACATTGTATCCTATTGCTGCGCCATCTTTATTTGGGCACGTTTGCTGTGATATGCGATATAGCACAAATATATTATTTAAAGTTTAAAGTGAATTGAACTTATTGATTTTATCTGATGTAAAAATTAAGGGTAAAACTATCCCTGTAACAGGCTCTGAAGGCCCTTAGAGTTGTGAGACGTCGAGGCTCCGACATTTTCTAGACCATCGACTCACAGATGGCGGTGAGGTTGTCAGCCTTATTCTCCGACCACCCTTTACCCCCCAGGAAGTTTCCTGGTACTCATTTCTCTTAGAGGCTGAGTCGACCCCATGACCATAGTGCGGCTGGAAGTTCAATTGAAAATACAATGACCTCATCGGCAATCGAACCAGCGACTTCCGGCTTGTAGCCGAGTGCCCCTGCTTTGATTTGTGACTTACAATGGTTTGGTTTCTTTTGTTCTGTTTGAAGTCAGATTGCACTGATGTCTACAAATATAAGGGCTGAAGCATACAAAACTATTGTACAATTTTGCCTGTAGTTTAATATGGATATGTAATTTAGTCTCTGAAATTAAGGGAGGAACACAGACTGAGGGTGTTTGAGAACGGGGTGTTGAGGAGAATATTTGGACCGAAGAGAGATGAAGTGACAGGAGGTTGGAGAAAACTGCATAATGAGGGGCTTCATAACTTGTACTCTTCTCCAAGTATACGAGTAATTAGAATCAGCAAGTCAAGGAGGATGAGATAGACAGGGCATGTAGCACAGATTGAGGTACGAGGAATGTGTACAGAGGTTTGGTGGAGAAAACAGAAGAGGTCTCTAGGAAATGGGAGAATAATATTAGAACGTCTATTAAAGAAATAAAAAGGTGTTATGGTTTGGATTCATCTCGCTCTGGGTAAAGATAAATGGCAGACTTTTGTGAACACGGTAATGAACAATACAAAGTTTCATAAAGATTGGTTTAGGCAATCAAAAACAGAGATGAAGGTGGGGGACACAGACACAGAGACCTATGTATTTTTAAAGCTGGAACCGTGTTAATGTCACTTATAAAATTCTACAATTATGAATAGTCGCAGGAAAATAATTAAAATTAATTAGTAAATAAAATAAATGCTCAGAGCTACAAGAACTTGAATCACATAGAAGTGTGTCACCTGCGGTAGGATAAGTATGCAAGTCAGGCACATGAAATATTTCCCTGTGGAGAGAAGCTCTAATGATAGTAGAAACACATGTTTCTCAGCACAGAAAAAAATTACACACAATTTTAAATTAATATCTTTACCAGAAGCTTAGTACAATACAATGCTTTTCATTTCCGGTTGAGTGTTTTCCATCTATTAGATTTTAACTTAATTTCGCGGAAAGCGGCCTTTTCAAAATATGTGTGGGGGTTGCAGCAGGTTTAATCTCTATGATAATTACACCCACCTACTTAAACACATATGGCGTTTTGTTGTAGAAGACCAGATGACTTGCTGCTGGATAAGTGGGTGAAATTACCCGGTAATTTGACTCATATCCTAAATTTGGGGGGATCACGCGGTAGCGTAGTTGGTTGAGGCATTATGTTACAAGCCTGAAGGTCGCGGGTTCGATTTCCGATGAAGTGATTTGATACTTTTCAATTGACCTAATCCTTCCAGCGCAGTATGGCCCTGGGCTCGACTCAGCCTCTAACAGAAATGAGTACCAGGAATCTTCCTGGGGGTAAAGGGCGCCCGACGCGTAAGGCTGACAACCTCACCGCCATCTGTGAACCGGCTGTCTAGAAAATATGGGAGCCTCGACGTCTCACAAACCTATGGGCCTCCAAGGCCTGTTACAGGGATAACTTCACCTTGTATCCTTAATATGCAGGCAATTTCATTACATGTTCAGTTACTGTCCACGGGGTTTAATAACGGGCAATGCATGGGGTGGGACATTCACTTGTGTTACATTTATGGGCTCTTTCGTTAACACTGTTCGCATGCTTACATCTCCTAGCCTATTACCTCGAAGTATTTTCATGGAGAGACTGAGAAAAACAATGAAAAACTTCAACGGGACACTGTGTATCCAAGCTGAAATTATAACCCATAACCTCCTGGATAAAAAGTAGGACTGCTTCCAATGAAGACGTATAGGGGGAGTGGAGGTATGTAATGGGTTCACTGGTTCGGAATGGCTGCTTTGATTAGTGGTGCTGAAATTTAGAATTCTACTAGCACATACTTCGGAGCCGGGATAGCTCAGTAGATATAGCGACTGACTACGGTCTTGACGGCCGAGGGGTCGGAGTTCGAGTCCCGGTAGGGTCAAGAATTTTCTCTTCTCCACTTAGTCCAGACCGGCTCTAGGGCCCACACAGCCCCCTATCCAATGGGTACCGGGGGCTCTTTCCCCGGGTGTAAGGCGGGAAGGGCGTGGAGCTCACCACTCACCTCGAGCTGGTGACAACATAATAAAATATGGATCTATACAGCCACTTCTCCATACGCCTTCATGAGGTAGTGCTTTACTACAATCAATTCACAGACTAGAGGCCGTAATTATAAAAACGTAATTATGAGAGGGATGCAGACTTTCTCGGTGTTCGTGTCTGATGTGATTCCAACTCACGTAACAGAGCTGTTGGCAACGAGCAGCATTTCTCGTTCTGATCACTGCAGTTGATGATATGACGTTAAAAGCTAATTAGAAGAAAATAATTGGTTACAGGCTGGACTGATCCTGGAGGGCGTACCGGCAGATAAATTTCCGGGACGCCAAACAAAGGAGTGGTCACTTTTTTGTCTACTTTCCCTACTTTGAAAAAAAAAAGTGAAAATAAAAAGGAGGCTTATGAGATCACCTTGTTTTCTGTGAATCTGTCCCCACCCCCTAATTTCATCGATTTATATGCGGTCAGTGCAACATAGAAGGAAAGTAGACAATTAGTTCTTCCCAGAACTTCTTTTTACATAACGTAGTGGTGAAGTAAGGATTTCATGATAAAAATATTAACACAACATTATTTCCAATAAACCTATTGCGATGTTATGACTTAGCTAGGTTGTCCTAACTAAACCTGGTTTATTAATGTATTTAAAAAAACTCTGGAATATAATTAGACTATATCCTAAATACTGCAGGCCTGAAACCAAAGTAGGCGTATTTTACATATTGTCACGATTTAGGTGTGTGACTATAGACGAGGTATGAACTGGTGAATTGATTTATTGACCGCCTATGAACACAACTAGAACTGCAAGTAATCACATCGCTGCCGCTTCTTTCCACAATTTCCAAATCACTACAAGCTAAGTTTTCGTCACTCTTCAACAGCCGTTCCATGGCAACGGCTTCTAACAGTGAAGATTCATCAGCTTCATCCACTCAAATTCTATCTTGTAGAGAATTCCACTGGACTGACAGTTCTGGAACTCAACTGCTGATTCTCAACTAACAACTGCCAACTGACAACCAAATCTCAGGCTGGCAGCCATTTCACACCAACATCCTAGTCTTATCTTCACAGGCTGTTTCACCTAACAATTAACTGAGTCAAAAGTCAAAGTCAAAATTATGTTACGATCGACGATGTCTGTCAGTCTGTCTTGGAATAAAACACACATATGGGGCTTAAGACCAGAACTTTATTACTGTCAGACATTTGCAGGTTTATTGATGTGGGGCGCTCTCTCTGACGAGAGGACGGTTCTGTCGTTTGCCAGAGTAACAGTCAGCAGTAATAAATCTGTTGTCAGTATGTAAAATTTAAATTGTACATGTTTTTAAATGTATGTATATACAATACTCGTTTGTGGAGTTCATGGGGGTAGGCCTAGGCCCACTGGGGCTGTAGTGCCAAGGAAAACAAAACAAAAAATATACAATATATAGTACAGGACCTGTGTCAGTCCAGGCTCAGTACATCAGATCATGTCCTATCATTAGTAGCTCCTGCTACAACGGCAGCCTTGTCACTTGAATTAACTGAGTCACCCCAGTTGTCTTCAAGATACCTCCTCGGCACCGACCGCATAGAAAACACCACCGTTTCCATTGTTGTAGACCAACTCTTGCAGCTACCTAGCAACGGTTTACATGACATTGTTTTCAATAGTAACTCTATTATTGTAGAGGTGTCTTTATCGCGCTGTTGCATAGCAACGACTGCTGTGTTGTTGTTCGTTTCGAGGTTCTGCTTAACAACGGGTCTATATGCCACAATATTATGTTAAATGTACTTCATTTTAGTAAAGAATTTAGTGAACAGGAGAATAGAAATTGAAATGCATAAAATCAATGTAATTATTGGCTATTTGAGGAGAAGTAATTTCTCAAGACGGAATATGCTTCAAGGAGTTAATCAATTAATAAGTTTTATTCACTTGTCCCAACCTCTTACCTAATATTAATATGTTTAAAGGACTAGTTCTACATAAGGGAAATAAAATAACAAATCTAAGTTAAATTACAGGAAAGGTGTTCTTCCAACCCACAAGTAATAGCACTAATTCCATGTTTTCTTGACAATTTATTTCTGTTTCCCTTGCAAGAAACAGACTAATAAAATTAAGTTACTTAAATATTTTATAAGTTTATGGCATACGGAAGTCAATTTATAGTTAAAATTAAAAAAGAAAACTTAAAAGTCCTGTAACAATATCCAAGAGCACTCTGCCAGATATACAAAAAATAAACAGCGCTTTATAGAACTGGGAAAAAATATATATAGAATCTGACGGTACAGATAAGCGTGGAGTATTTCATATCACAGTAGAATCGCCTTCTGTCCGACACGGAACTCATTTTATTGCGCTTAACGATATAGGGAGCACTAGACATTAAACTCTAAACTTAAGAAAGGTAAGAATAAAATATAAAAATTTGTATAGTCATTCTATCTTAAAAAATAATAATAAAATAATGATTAAGCACACAGGTAGACCTGTCGCTGTCTGGTAATTTCATAACAGACGTAATTAGTAATGAAACAAACTTAGATTTCACCTTCACCTTCCAGTCGCATTTACGCCAAGATTAATTACTCTATGGGAAAAGAGATTTTCATGTTTAAAAATTCCCCTTGTTCTTATCTGAAGGTCACTAGGACATCCACCTGGATTAAAAAGAAAATGAGGCTTGTTCTGGGTTCGCTTCAAACATGAGGCACAAATATGGATAATAAACAAATTATTTTCGGCACAATTAAGCGCCTTTTTGGACCGCCTCTGTGGTCTAGTGGTCAGAGTTCCTGGCTACAGATCCAGAGGTCCCGGGTTCGATACCCGGCACTACCAGATTTTCTGAGAAGTAATGGGTCTGGAACGGGGTCCACTCAGCCTCGTGAGGATAATTAAGGAGCTATTTCAAGGAAATATCGGTTACGGTCTAGAAAACCGAGATTAACGGCTGTGGGAATCCGTTGCGCTGACCACGCGACACTCTCTACCCGCAAAAATTGGCACTAAGTTCCCCGACAAGCGGCGGTCGCTCCGTCGGTATAGTTCGCTTTGTGATTACAGGCCACGGAGTTTGTTTTGTTGTTTAGTCGCCTCTTTTCCTTTGATACGATAAGGACCGTCCACAAAACTACAAAATTTGCCTAGCAAAGACAGGCGGGGACACACAGCCAGGAAGTTGATCTCATAAGCCTCATAAAATATTAGCGGGCTACATAGATGAACAGACACGGACAGACAGCATTGTGATATCATAAGCATCCTTTTATTTTTTTAATAAGAGGTATAGAACAGAAACACGCCTACAGTAAATCATTAAGTTTCTAAACCTGGAAATCAGGCTCATTGCGTGTAATATAACAAGTAAGTGTAACTGTAGAACAGAGTTTACAAAACTCACGGTCCGTGTACCACCAGTGATCAGCGGAAAAATTCATAGTGAACAAGATTCGCCTTCAAAAAATGGGCAAAACGTGTTTTGTATGACAAAAATTTTTGTATTAATTTATTTTCGCTTTTGATAAGACGATGGTGTAACTGGTGACTAATGAATGTATGGAGGGTAGGCCTCCTCGACCCTTGCACCGCGACCTACAGCGGTCTTTTGTGCTTAACTGGTGACTAAATTGGACTCAAATTATATTCGAAATTCTTAAAATATATCGTCTAACATCTGGGAGATCGGCCAAAGAAATAAGAGGCCCGCTGTCGAAGAAAAATTTTGAACCCCTGCTCTAAACTTACATTTAGTGAATTGAGTGAACCGTGTGTAAAAGCCTGTCATACCGCGTGTAATTTTTGGGCAACATTTATTTTGTGGCTTTGGTACAGAGTATTAATATTTCGAAAGAACTTTCTTTCTCCATCCTCATGGTAGTACTGTCCCTCAAGATGAAATATGTGTCAAAAGGTTTAGCCGTATTACCAGGCTACACGGTACCATAACGTAAAAGACAGCAATATTAATTTCCCCTACTGAATTTGAAACGTACTGTGAAATATGCGAATCAGTCTTTTTAGCTGTGAAATCCTGTTACGTGTGATTTCTGCTAATATGTCTTCAAATTATGGCCCACACATTAGAATACCACGTGATGGGACTGTGGCTCCACCCCGACTGTGGTAGGCGGGGCTAGGAGCTATAGACTCCACCCCACCAATTCCTGTGGCCAGGCGATGACAGAAACAGGGGAGGAAGTGACGTCACTTGAAAAAAATGTTGTCTAAATAACTTTGAAGAAGATTTCATATATAGGCAACAATGTTCTTGATGACAATGATGATATGATGATTCTATTGAAGAAATTTCAATAAAATTATTAAGATAATCAATATATTTAGATTATTATATTAAATATTGGTTGTATTATCTGCAGTGTGAGTAGCGATGTACCTCAGTCAATAAGACTTAAAGCAAGTGATTTCTAGCTCAGTAATTACGTGTGGTTCGATTCCTAGCAACGGTAAAGATTTCATACGGTTTGCCATCTTGTCCAGGCAGGCTCTGGGCCCACAAGTGGGCTTTGTGTTTTGTAAGTGGGGTAAAGTGGCAGTGGTACAGATAAATCTATTCATGTCATTTCGATGATAGGGTTAAACACGTACTGAAATCTACCTTTCATGCATTTCCTACGGCCTTTATGGCTTCAAGCGACACAGCAAAAATGTTAAATATGTCCCTGTGCTCAACTAATTAAGCACTACGCCATGAAGACGTATTGGGGGAGCGGATGTATAGATCCACGTCTTCTTGAACTCCGTTGTAGTTGGAGATGAGTGGTCGGCTTCACGCCGTGGCCGCTTTACCCCCGGTACGCATTGGTTAAAAGGCTGGGAGGGACCCAGAGCCGGTCTAGACGACATGGAGAAAAATCTTAACCTTACAGGGACTTGAACTCTGATCCCTCTTGTCGTCCAGCCCGTAGCCAATCGCTATACCTACTGAGCTATCCCGGACTAATGCTGTAACCGAATGAAGGGGTTATTCACGAAATTACACAATAGAATACGTGGCATATACACGCAATAAAAATATAAACACACAATGTGATTATATAAAGGTTTTTATTTTAAACAGATTTCTAACCACAAAACATTCTTAGCGCCTCAACATCTGTAACAATTCACAAGTCTACACAGCTAGATTTTGTCTGTTATAACGAGGGTCCTATAAGTTTGAGCTATTTTGTTTCTGAATGGAAACGAATTGGGTCTTGTATTCTGTGGCACAGAGGGTTCACCTCCTCATGTATTGTAGAGGAAGGGTTGATCAGAGCGTTTTGAAGCCCTATCTCCGGAGATATCTATTGGACCCATCTATGTTTTGTCTGAGGATGGGGACAGAATCCAATCTCCGAAACGCTGTGTTGTAAAAAAGGAAACAGGACGGGTTTTTTAAAAAACAGACAGGACGATGGATAATGTCCAAAAACATATTACTTGCAGCAATTTGCCATCGTCACAAACTTTTGGTTCTTACTTAATAGTTTCTATTTTTATAAAAAATATGCCGACAGACTTCTACGATTTTTATCTGACCTGCTTATACTGAGGTCCATTTAGTGAGTCAGATTAATTTCGAGTGCCTCACTGAATTGTTCGATGTCTGTACTTTTGTTTTACTTGTTATCATGATATCATTATCGATACTTAAAAGATAAAATTAAAAAATTTAATATCACGATAAAGAGCTCTTTTCGAGAAATTAAGAATTAGTAAGTTGTTTGAGAAATTCACACACTTTTTTGAAGTCTGAAGTTCAATTAGCGCACTCACAGAAACACTATAATGGACTTTATCCTGGATTAACACTATTACACTCTATTACTTCAAGATACGTTTTAATATTATCCTTATATATAAATTATGTCACGATAACTTATGTGATATGTGTCCCATTTGTACGCTGTGACAAATATCACCTTCAATTGTGTTCCAAATACGGTTTCAGGCACATAAATAATTTTATTTAAAAAACTTATTTACATTACTTGAACAACAATTGTTTTCAACGTGTGGATTGCGAGCGTTTTTTTTTTGTCAATTACTTTTGCAGACGTTGAAGATAAGAATATTTACATTAAATAAAATACCCGGTTGCATAAACCTTTTAAAATCATACACGTATTTACAAAAGAAATTTGTTTTACTATAATTTTATATTTTTATACAATAGATGGCACTATTTGAAAAGGGAGGGATAGTTATTATAAATTTTAGGTCTCTCTTCTACCTATAATACAACGCAAAAGAAAAATCCAAATGCCCAGCGAGAAGCAGAAAGTTGAGGTCCACTGACGTAAGAATAACAAAATGGGTATTTATTCCAACGTCATTCGAATAAAAGGGTTAAACTTTACAACATAACTAATATTATTCTATCCTTACATTTTCATATAAATCTAATACTGTGTGAATAGTATGACAGAAGATTTGATACACAAATTATACTCGTGTTAACAGCAAATACGGATATGGATGTTACAACTAGTTCCATTTCCCTCCGTGTTCATCCTCTTTAACCAGGGAGGAGATTATAGATCCGGTGTCTGCCGGCAGGTGGGTCTGTCTCCAGATTCCGAACTCAACTCAAGGTATATACCTCTCTCTCTTATTCAGGACAGGTTACCCCTCTTTATCATACAACAGCGAACACAGTGGGTGCGCGCTCACCCGTCACATTACCGCTCCCCCTCCTGTCACGTCCCGCCCAGGTACATCAGTCGTTTCGCTTCGGTGACGGAATGGGGAAAAAAAAAAATAAAGCGCCGTATCTTTTGATCCCCCCCCCTTTCTGCCTCAGATCTGTATATTCGTGTATGTATGTGTGTACGAGAGGTTGTGGTGTTGCTTGATGTTGGGGGGGGGGTTGTTGCTGTGCCCTGTCAGCGAGACCTTTCCCAGTCGTTCTTATCCTCCTTCTCCTCCTCCTCCTCGTCTTTCTCTCCCTCTTTCCCTCCTCCTCTCCGCGCCGCGCACCCTACAAGCCCTCAGGAGCAACGTCAAAAAAATGGCAGCGCTAGGCGGTCGTGTCTGTCAGTTCTCGCCTGCCCGGTGCGGATCTAGCAGCACTCGCTGGTGTCGCGACAACACGCCAACAGCGCAGCGATCTCAGGTATCGGCTTCGGGGGCTAAACCGAGCACAATTCTCACTCTCTCACTGGGACAGCTACAACAACGTAAAGTGTAAAGTGTAACGTCCAGGTAGAATCCAAACTCAAAGTGACAGTGTGTTTAGGGGGGCTCTGTGGGGTTTCCAAGCGCCACGCCCCCTTCCCTGACTGCTGGGTGGTCCATAGAACAGCGTGCCCCCGTGCCGTGTGCTGGGCGGACCAAGTGAAACAGAAAAGAGGGGTAAAAAAAAAAGGATAAATGAAGAACAAGAGAAATCCAACTAACTTGTGTATCTTCAGACGTGGAAATGTCGTTAAATAGTGATCGCACAGAAGCAGCTGCTGTGTCAGTGTTGTTAGAAGCACGACGACTAATTCACACGATCGCTTTTTGTGGGAAGGTTCAGACTTAATGACACTGGTGATGACATTTCGACCGGACGCTGGGAAACTCAAGCCCCGTCAACGGAGATAAACGATTGTTCTGGTGAAAAGTTCAGTGATCATTAGGTTCTGCACTGATGGAGGGGATCACATCCTAAAGGAAACAAACCGTTCAGGATTCTTCCGGGTAGCGACATGTGATGATGATAATGATGATGAGGATATGTCAAAGTGATGACAGAAGATGCAGGAAGCTGGTGGTGGGAAGTGAACACCTGTGTCATGTCTCCAAAGCAGTGAAACCCATGTGGTCCTGAACTGATAGTAACGGGGTTCAAAACTCGCTCTCTCCATGCTGTTGCAGACCATGGAGGAGAACTGTACGCTCCGACCCTGCGCCACCGACTTCTCCATCGCCGCCATTATGGCGCGGCACGACCGTCGCAGTCGCAACAAGCAGCAAGAGGCGTCGGATACTCTGTCACCACTAGGTAGGCAACACCGCACGGGGAACACAATTCGCCTTCCCGTGCGAATCTAACTATAGGTGAAACGTTATGTTAAGGTCTCAAATTGTACTGCAGGCATGTAACGTGGGAAAACAGAGGTGGCTCTGTTATAAGTTTACATTTTCGTATCTAAAATACAGCTGAATGAAAGGAATTCATGTAAAATTTCAGGTTTTCACGGCGGTGACTATGAAGAATGCCGTTTTCTTGGATGTGGCGCCGTATAGATATTGTATAAGCCGATGTTTCGGAGGAGCGTATCGTATGCAGCCACCTTCTCACGCTGGTTCTTCTCTCGCGGATTTTTTTTTTATTTTTCTTATACCCTGAAGATGGAGGCGATACGTTCCTCCGAAACGTCGGTTTATTCAATATCTACACGGTGCCACATCCCAGAAGACGGCATTCGTCGAAAAGAATTTGAAGTCTCCAAATTATTGGAGATTTGATATTATAGGGTCCAGATTCTCGTGAAAGCTACTAAGAATAACACTGTTTTCTGCTATGTGACGCCGTTTAAGCTAGTAGAAGCTTGCCTATGTTTCGGAGACAGAATATTTCTTCGAAACGTCCTACACGTCGCCACATGCCAGAAAACAGAACTCAACATAATTACTCATATAATGATGCTGTCAGAAGGGCAGGTTTATTAGTGAATAAAGAGTAGGAAAATGTGGAAGCTGCCATGACAACAATTCTCCTGTTCGAGATATGAGCCCGGTACCTCCGGGTACGAAGCAAGTTGCTACCCACACGACCAGACCTTCAGTTAGCATGAAATGAAAATATCAAAATAAACCTCAACGAGGCTAAAATACACGTATATCTGTTTCCTGTCCCCAGAGAGTCAATACAACTATGAAGGAAAACAAGTTATAAACCGTATTGGTCTAAATTTTCTAAATTATTTTTGAGGATCCCACGATAAGGGTAGAAACATTTCAGGCCCCCCTGACTTATAAGAGTTACGCTTGTTTAAAATGTTATTTATATCAATTTAAATAATAATTAATATTCTAAGCACAGAGTAATTTCCCTTTTGTTGTGTGCCTATATTTTAATGCGACGTTTTAGAATTAAAATTTATTCAGAATTTTTACTATACACATTTCCGGTGTCACCCCCCCTTGGAGGCTCACACTTCTAGGAACCCTGTTATTAGCTTATTTTATTATGGAGGCTTATTTTACTGCACTTTCATTTAAAACGGCGCTGTATGAATTTAAAGTGCAAATCTATAGGCACATATTGGACGTGCTATTCAATTAACCTTATCCTGCTAAAGTATGCCTATTTTTCTTACTTGCATGTTTAGGACCTTTTATTTAAGAAATGACGTCAGACTGAACAGACCTTTCGATGGTCTTCATATGAATTTGATTAAGGGCATAGACCTGAATTCAGTTATACTGAACAAATGTTCATACGTTTGCAGTAATCAGGTTTGCCTACCACAAAATTCCCAGTTTTTTTTTAACTCTCTATTTCTTCTAAGTAATATGTATATATAAGTTCAGTCTGTACCTCACAGGAAACGCATTACGTCACAGCTACAAAGCCCAACCGGTTAATGCTGTTTATTGTAAAAACCATACGGAACACACAGATACACTCCATGCGTAGATGCAGGGTTTTAGTGTGTTAAAGTGTGTGGTACATATAGTAACCACTGGGATTTAAAGGATTAAGTTCATCTGGTTCAGTATAAGGATCAGTGGAAGGCTCTTGTGAACACGGTAATGAACCATCGGGTTCCATAAAATGCTGGGAAGTTCTTGAGTAGCTGAGAGACTGACGGCTTCTTAAGGACTTTTCTCTATGCAGGTAATAAGGGCGTAGAAAGAGAAGGAAGCATATCTTGTCAATTAAATTTAAGCATGATGAGATTAAGTTTAATTTCGTGGCTCTCATGCCCACCATTTCTCTTGTAAATGCAGTATTTGCGTTAACATTAATTTTGCGCATGTTTTTGATATTTAATTTTTAATTGATCAATGAATTAATCAATATTAATTATAATTCCGCGTATATTATGAGATTCATTGTTTAATAATTTCTGTAGACTATCTTTAATAACTCGAAATAAGAAGTCAGAATTTGGCATTTTTAGGTCTACTAAGTACTTTTAACTATAATTTTATTTAATTTAATCGGAGAATTTGTATTATGCCTGAGTTTATTTCTATGAAATATCAGTCTATCGACATCAGCACTTAACATGAAAAAAAAATTACATGTTAATAGTCACTAATTAGACTGACTTTTATCGAATTATTCAGCTGTAAATGTGATTCTCACTGGGAATATTGTGTGGCCATATCCCGCCATAGCTAAGCATGTTATATTTTTTCGAAGAAGTTAGACAGCCCTTACTTTTGGTATAGACATCGGCTGCATAACCTTTTGTCTTGCTGACAGGTGTTACATCCATCGCTATTACGAAGTCTGTATCCGAGTACACGCGAATTCTGTTACACTCCAAGTAAAGTGCGTCGATCTGAGACGATAAATCAGATCAATTAATTAGCAAATGTTTCAGTCGATCAAACGTAAAAGGATTTAATTTCAAAGGACAAGTCCAGACAGTAACAACGCTGTTTTTTTTCCATCCACAAACAACGTCAACCCTTTAAAGCAAGTGGTTACTATATGCACCACCAGCTTTAACACAATAAAACTCTGCATTCTGCCCACAGAACGTATCTGTGTGTTCCGTATGGTTCTCACAGTAAACAGCGACTGTTTCCCTGAACAGCATTAACCGGTTGGGCTTTGTAGTGCAGACATAATATGTTTCCTGTGAGGTACGGACGAAATTTGTATATATTACTTAGAAAGAAATCAGTTATTAAGGGTCGTAAGAAGCGTCGAAAAGGAAACCAGTGCCTGGGGGTATAACTGGGCTACTCTGTTCCTGGGGGATATAAATACAATGGGGCCTGGCTCTCCAGGTTGGGGGAATCTCGAATCTGAGACAGTAAAATGTGTTTATGAGTCCCGCGGGACTCAAACACGAGAATGACTGTGCTGGCGAGGACCAGCAGCAATTGTAAACGAGAGACCCATCCTCTAGTGAGAGAGGATGTTACATAAGGACTATGACTGGTCGTGAGTCTCAAGGGACTTGTCGCCAAGACCAAATGATTGGCCGTAAACCGTCAGTAGCAAAGTAACTGTGATTATGATTCTGAGAAAATTAAATGAATAAACATTGCCTTTAAGTGGGATGTGACATTAATAGCATGGAAAAGGGATAAGTCTGAAATGAATGAAAGTTTGGAATAAGGTTGAAAGGCTGTTCTCAATAAGTCACATAATACGAAACATATGCTTTGTTTACGAATGAAATTATCATACGTTGAAACGGATATGGGAAATGTCACATAAAACATCTGACGGTATTGTTCTCCATAATATTCCAACGTATTGTCCTTTTGAAGACATAGAAATTTGTATCAAGCCAGATATGAATCGTATACACAGATATAAAAATTATTTCTGAGTTTGGAACATTTCACAAAATCAGAGATCCCATTCCTGGGTGAGGGTAGAGCTTAATTACATTTTAATACCGCACTGCAAAAACCAGTAGCTAATTTCCGTTTCATAACATGCAACACAATAATACGCCATGCTTGTAATGTTATAATTTTCATGACGATTAGCTTTACTGATTACAGAACAATTTCAATTTACAGTTAGATTATTTCGTGGCGGCCATATCAAATGTTCGGCTCACATAATTACTCTGTCCTTTGATGTTACAAAAAAGAAAAAAGTAATTCACGTACGTTGAGTTTCAGCTACATTTGTTTCATGGCAGAAATAATAGTTGACCACATTTTGAAGCACTGTGCAACTGGACAGGCCTATTTCAACTTGATACAGTGACATATGGCGATTTGGTGATATCGGCGGAAGCTGTCGGACACATGGATATGCGGAGTGACTAATTTACTCTAAGCCTGCAGATAGTATACGGGTTCAGATCAGTTCCAATTTCCACAGGCTTTCTCTGTTCAGATTCGGGTCTATAAATAACACGGGGCATACCCGTGGTATAATCAATATAACCGATGAAATATCCACGTGATCTTCTGGGATAAAGCCAATGTACAAAGCCGAGAGATTTGTCTAGGGTCAAATGGGCATTAGATGGCCTTTCCACAACGACTGCGAAACTCAATTATTATATATCTACATGCGGGCAGCATAAGCAATCAGGCGTTACTTCCTAACGTGAGATGACGGAAGAGAAAGGGCCGTTAACTGTATTGATCAGAGAGGCGGTCTGCTTCGTCTCTGTGTTGAAGCGACCACACACACCCACAGAGAAGAGTCAAAAAATCTGTAGTCTCGTTTCCTGCAAGTAAAATGTTGCAAGATCTAAACTTTAGCGTTATTCTCAACCCGTTGAAGAATGTCGTCTTCTGGGATGTGGCGCCATGTAGATATCGTGTAAACTGATGTTTCGGAGGAACGTATCGCCTCCGTTTTCAGGGTATAAAAATCCACGAGGGAGGAACCAGCGAGAGGAGGTGGCTGGTTCCTAGCCTGGATGCGATACGTTCCTCCGAAACGTCTGTTCACACAAGATCTGCACGGCACCACATACCAGAAGACGGCATTCTTCATTTCAGTTTATTAATCTTACACAGTCGGTAGGAATCCTTGGACGGGGGATCAGCACGTCGTAAAGCCGCTACTTAAATACAGAATAAATGTACATAGACTATGCTTCAAGTGGGATTCGAACACACGATCCCAGTGTTCGGCGAGTGAAGACATTTCTTGCCTTTTTTTATTGATAGTAGGGTGGGACTAAGTCCCTTGTACTGCGGCCACTTCTGGTCTATTGTACCAGCCCCAGATGATAGGTGAGGGGGATTGTGGAGCAATTGGTGGAATGAAGATTGGCAGGGGAAACCGAAATACTCGGAGAAAAACTGCCCCAGCTCCACTTTGTCCACCACAAGACCCACTTGACCAGACCGGGGATCGAACCCGGGCCGCCGCGATGGGAAGCCAGCGACTAACCGCTTGAGCTATGGCGCGGCCTTGTGATCACCAGATGTGGTTACACATCGGAAGCAGCACAGCAGTTTCCACCAACAAATTTTACTCACCTGATGATGGTCAATGTCAGTCGAAACATGTAGTGAAATGTACAAAAATGTTTAAATAAGATTTAGAAGGACGAGTTGCAAGTGGGACAGCGAACCAGTCACATCTGTCAAATAATAATGCTTCCTTTCTCTCTATTGTGTTCTATTATTCACGTTTCAATCACTTCTCTATTGTACAGTATGTATAACAGAAGCTTTAAGAACCAAGGTTACGAACTGTATCATGTAGTTTATTGGAGATCTCATAAAAATTGCAATTGGAAACTTAAAACTGGTGTCATTCAACAAATAACTGCACTCAAAACAACGTAACACTACCTCCGTACTAACTCACAACAAAAGCCTTAAGTTTGTTTGCGAGTGCTTATAATTCAAGGCGGTATGCAGCTCTGCATATGCTGTTTCTGCGCATGTCACAGTGGACTGCCGTGTCTGATTGTTCTAGTGTGGAAAATGATCATTGGAATAACATGGATTCAAATTACAACAATGCCGGTGCTATTAATGTTGTGTTATTGTCTCGTCACGAGTGGCTTTGCCTTCTTGCGCCGATCATTAGTGGCACTAGCAATCCGCGGACTTTGCAACTCTCGTGTGTGTCCAATTTATACTGGCGCCCGCTTTCCGATTGTCATGGTTTCCCCAACACCGCCAGATGCTGCCATAATACGTTTCTGTGAACACATTCTTTCTCTCTTCCTTCTTTTCTTTCCTCTCTCTTTCACCAATCCTCCTTTCTTTCATTCCTTCTTCCTCCGTGTCCATCATCCTTTCAATAAATGCATATCTTACGAATTTTGCGGGGGCACGCGGTAGCGTAGTTCGTTGAGGCACTATGCTACAAGCCGGAAGGTCGCGGGTTCAATTCCAGACGAGGTCATTTTTTTTTTTTTAATTTACCTAATACTGCCAGCCACACTATGGCCCTGGGGTCGACTCAGCCTCTAACAGAAATGAATACCAGAAATCTTCCTGGTGGCGTAAGACTGACCTCACCGCCATCTGTCAGCCGTTTATCTAGAAAATGTGGGAGCCTCGACGTCTCACAAACCTATGGGCTACCATGGCCTGTTACAGGGATAGCTCGGCGCATAAGGCTGACAACCTCACCGCCATCTGTGAGCCGACTGTCTAAAAAATGTGGAAACATCGACGTCTCACAACCCTATGGGCTTCCACGACCTATTACAGGGATAGTTTTACTTTTTATTTTTAAGAATTTTGTTTCTTAATTATGCCTTATTTATTTAACGACGCGTTCAAACGTCATATTTAGTGAAGAGTTCTATATTCTGGGTAATAACGTCGTGTAGTCCGTTAGAAATCAACAGACGTTTCGGAGGAACATGTCGCCTTCGAGCTACAGACAGGGTCTCTATGTCATGCAAGAAACCAGAATAAACCAGGTAGCAAAGGAGACAAAGCCCTGAAGAAGGATGCGGCATGTTCCTCCGAAATGTTTATTCATTTTCAATAGACTTCTTCATATCCCAGAAGATATAACTCCTTATGGCCACCGTTGCGGGCACCTCAAACCCATCATATTGTGCAATGTTAGGATTACCAGCGACATAGTAACATTAGAAGAGGCAGTAGCTTGAGGTGAGGCAGTATTCGGCTTCTGCTTGGAAGGGCTACGAAAAATTAAAGCAAGGCCCTCAGCTAGAACAGCCGACCTGTGATCTGAACCTGAGATCTGTCAGACAGGTAGCAGGAGTTTCCTGAAAAGCATTAATTATTTGCTCGCGACTTAGCATTTCAGCAACATCATATTGTCACGTAGCATGTGTGACTATAGACGGGGTTTGAATTGCTGAAGATATTTATTGGCAACTTGCAGATCGTAGCTACAAATAGCTATAACATTATCGCTGATTTCCACAATCTACAAATCACTGAAAGCTAAGTCTTCTCAATTAGTAGTTTCCTAGTAAAGGATCTTAACAATGAAGATTCTCCAGCTTCTATGATCACGTCGTTACTCTCCGGCGAATGTCCCGCAACTGAAATGAACTCAGCTGGCCTTGGGTCCTCGCTCCATAGCTTCGGGGAAGGACCCAAAGGAAAACAGCCTCCAACAATTTGTTTCTATCGTTATTATGTTCGGTAGCCTAGCGATAGCCCGGATGATGTTGACGTGCCTAACGGCCGTTATCAGTTCCTTCTCGCGATCATTGCATAGCAACGGTACTACACTCCACAATATGATTCGCGTCGCTTCAATACTGGTAACTCGGTCGAGAGATAGTAGAAAAGGCAAAGCTCCTGACCGTTAGCTGAGAAATATTTGAATGTTGTATAACTGGAGAAAGTGCGATACAGATTCATATATACAGCGTAAACAAATAAATTCCGTGGCTTATAGTCCGCAAGCGAACTATACCGACCGAGCGACCGTAGCTTGACGGCGAAGTTAGTGCCAACTTTTGAGGATAGAGGGTGTCGCGTGGTCAGAGCGACTGCGAAATGTAAGGTATAGCCATCCCTGCTCTTAAATAAGTACCAAGCCATGAAGACGCATGGCGCAGTTCTAGCGTTCTTGATATCGGCACTAGATAGAAGCGAGTAGTCAGCTTCATGCCCCTGCCGCTTTACTCCCAGAGGTAAAGAGCCCATTTTATTCATTAAATATGAGGTTGGATGGGCCCCAGAGGTGGTCTGAACGCCGTGGAGAAGAGATAAATAAGTTTTCCCTGCCGTGAACCGAACCCCAGCCGTCCAGTCCGTAGCCTGTCGCTATACCGACTGAGCTACGCCGACTCCTACACACAAGGAAACTCAAGTTTACATAAACCAGAAATTTTCGGATTTAACTAAGAGAATGTTTGACTCCAGGCCAGGAGGAAAAAGAGAAATTGGAAGCCGTAAGCAGAGATGGTTGGATAATGTGGACCAGCAGGGAGGAAAGGGTGAAGCTAGGCATTACGCGAGGAAGAGCCTAAGACGCCACTGAAGAGCAGATGGTGATGACCAAACCAGAAACTTCAGAAGACGTCTGAAAAATTAAAGCTAATCTCTAGGTGATCAGCAAACAGATCCGGATAGCAGAGATTTTATATATAGGCTCTGCTTTACAGGTTCAAGACAGTGACTATCCTTATTTTTTTATTGCTAGTGGGGTGGGACTACGTCCCTTGTACTGCGGCAACTTCTGGCCTATTGTACCAGCCCCAGATGATAGGTGAGGGTGATTGTGGAGCAATTGGTGGAATGAAGATTGGCAAGGGAAACCGAAGTACCCGGAGAAAACCTGCCCCAGCGAAACTTTGTCCATCACAAATCCCATTTGACCAGACCTGGGATCGAACCCGGGTCGCCGCGGTGGGAAGCCAGCGACTAACCGCTTGAGCTATGTCGCGGCCGTCGACTGTCTTTACTAAGTCTCTTTTGTCCTGCTTCTTAGTCACCCCACGTGACTACCGAAAAAGTACGTTAGTATAGGCCACTAGAACATTTTTCTTCGGCACATAAAAGTTATCTTGCATTGATCCTTTAAAGTCTGAATTTATTATAATTAGTATATAACAATTCAGTTCGTACCTCACAGGAAACACATTGTCTTCGCTACAAAGACCAACCGGTTAATATTGTGCAAGAAAAGAGTCGCTGTTTATTGTGAGAACCATATGGAACATATAAATATATTCTGTGGGCAGAATGTAGAGTTTTAGTATGTTAAAGCAGGTGGTACATATAGTAACCACTGGGCTTTAAAGAGTTAATCATCCTAACAACCGACAATATAGGTCTCTAGTCTAATCTACTGGCAATGTTGTCAAATAAACTATAAATAAAAGACATTTATAAAATTTATACTCCATGCCTCCTCAGTTCGTAAAATGAGTCTGTTATTTAACATACTACTTTCTTAACAGGTTAGCCTCAGAGCCACTTATTATGAAGTTAGGTATATGAATACTTTTCATAAGATGTCTTCTGTGAAATTTGTGATGCGGTAAATCACAAAAATCATTGGTTTACTGCCTTTTAAAATGGAGCAGGAAAGAACAATTTCAGAAGAATCCTTTCATACCAATAAATATTCTGACTAAAAGAGTCTGAGGAGTGGATATTAAACGAACAGACCGTTACCTTAGGATGTCCTGCCTACCTGCCTATACATACGTTGTTTATATGACAACGGGCAATATGCGACATAGGCCTAAGTCACCGCATTGTTATCGTATCTTCTTAGCCAACTCTGGGAACATGTAAAGGGTGCCCAAATGTTCTTTTACGCCAGAAAATTTATAGAGACCAACAATCCATTATTCTTTTCGGATTCTTCAGAATAATTTTCCTCAAATTATTGAATTATGCAATGGAGTCTTTTCGAGCAATCAGTGGTGCCTGTATGGGGACAGTACGCGACGTTTCGTAGAGTGTCTTCTCTCTGACACGTGATGAATGTCAATCTCCGATGGTGTAGACGGACAGAGTGACCGAAACGGTGTATAGTAACTCAATATAACATGACTAATAACTAATATTTTATTGCTTATAATAATTGTGGAGGTTGAAGTGGACAGGGAATGCATGTAGCATATTGGTGGGTAAAGAAGGAAAGAGACTACTAGGAAGACCAAGACGTAGGTGGGTGGACAATATTAAAATGGATCTTAGAGAGACAGGATGGGATGGTATGGATTGAATTGATCTGGCTAAGGATTAGTGACCAATGAAGGGCTCTTGTGAACACGGTAATGAACATTCGAGTTGCATAAAATACTGGTAAGTTCTTGAGTAGCTGCACAATTGGCAGCTTCTCGAGAAGGGCTCCGCTCCATGAGTGAGTGAGTGATATAATAATAATAATAGTGTAAGCTTCAAGTTATTGTAATGGAATAGCGTAATAAACAATTCAGAATGCAAAATATTTATTAACAAATTACGTAGATGCTTATATTTGGTTAAACATCGACTAACATTTTTAACCGGTTAGCATACAATACTTTGACGGCCGCAGCACCTTCACCCGTACAGCTTACATTGGCGAATTTATCGCTTGTGAAATACTATAGGAAGATTCTCGAAATAACTTGCTTATTATGTAAGTTTTGAGGCGATACGTTCTTCCGAAACGTCGGCCAAAACGAAGAATACACGGCGTCTAAACCCAGAAGACGACTTTCTTCAACTTGCTTATTGCTTAACAATATCGTGAATTTGTTCGACTCCACTAACTAAGATAAAGATTGTTTGCTTGTTATAACAGGGCCTTCAATACAGCGCGTCATCCTGCCCCCCACAATGCAGCTACAACCACTATCCCGCTAATGAATGAAGTACTTATCCTCACTCCCTCTCTCGCACAATCCAGATTTAGATATCGGTATAAGGATTTTGATGAAATCCGATACCAGAGTCTTAAGCCAGAATTTGTCGAGACATTAAAATTCGGATTAAAATCGGATAATTGTAATGGATACATTATGAGGAACTACATATTTCTTTTATTGCTAGTGGGGTGGGACTAGGTCCCCTGTACTGCGGCCACTTCTGGCCTATTGTACCAGCCCCAGATGATAGGTGAGGATGATTGTGGAGCAATTCGTGGAATGAAGATTGGCAGGGGAAACCGAAGTACTCGGAGAAAACCTGCCCCAGCGCCACTTTGTCCATCACAAATCCCACTTGACCAGACCCGGGATCGAACCCGGGCCTCCGCGATGGGAAGCCAGCGACTAACCGCTTGAGCTATGGCGCGGCCTGAGGAACTACATAAACCATTACCTGAGCGAAACGTGTTTCCAAAGAGAAATATGAAATTTAACTTTCATATCCGAAAGGCTTTCCAGATAGTTAAGGAATGGAACAGAACGCATCGGAAATATTGCGCTATGAGTGAATTTCCTGACTTGTTATATGAGTCTTACTTTCGAAGTGGACTTATGATTTCATGGCAATGTATACATTCCACTGCCGAAAAAAAAAACTGTTAAGTGAATCTGGTGGTAGCTCGCTTCTACTTTCATTTCTATGGAGTTCATTTTAGCTAAGTATGATTTAATTTCGAAGTTATCATGGAATTATTTAGTTAATTGTTTTATTTTAATTTTTCCATGAAATTATTTGTCTAATTAAAATTGATTTTCGAGTTTTCCATGGAAATATGTAACTGAAGACTTAATTTTGAGATTGAGTTACGCGAGCAGGGATAGCTCAGTCGGTATAGCGACTGGCTATGGGCTGGACTACCGAGGGGTAGGATCAAGAATTTTCATTTCTCTACGACGTCTAGACCAGCTTTGGG
This sequence comes from Cryptotermes secundus, assembly GCF_002891405.2. Taxonomy (NCBI): domain Eukaryota; kingdom Metazoa; phylum Arthropoda; class Insecta; order Blattodea; family Kalotermitidae; genus Cryptotermes; species Cryptotermes secundus. The sequence continues at coordinate 683,156 of NW_019727400.1, read as the reverse complement.
GTCCACCCAACATCCTACCCAATGGATACCGGGGGCTCTTTCTCCGGGGTTAGAGCCGCCGGGTCATGAAGCTGTCCACTCAACTCCAGTTAGTGCCGAGGTCAAGAAAATGTGGACCTATACAACCGCTCCCCCATACGTCTTCATGGTGTAATGCTTAATTAGTTAAGCACAGGGACAACTTTACGTATTTTTACCTTACTGAGTTAGGTAACGGATTGCGTTCCAGTTTCCAGCTTTCCGTGAAGATATTTAAGCTACGTACTACTTACTTATAAGTCCTCTTTAACATTTCACGAGATGCTAAATAAACGAAGTGATTATACATGTTGGACATCCTATATTATGACTCCCTCACAGAGTTTCCTGTACCTTTCGTGCTGATAATGGCATGCCAGTCTCTCTACAAACATGAAACCTTTACGAATGCGCCTTCTTCTCTTTCATCATCATCATCATCATCATCATCATCATCATAGCCATTGCATAAATTTCTCAGTTCAGTAGCAATCGGACCTATTTAGTTAAACAAAGGAATGACTGGGCACCCCTATATTTATATATATAATATTACTAAATTGACAATTTGTTGACAAGTTTATGGACACTCGTAGAATTACAGTTGTCAACAAGTACTTCGGAATCACACATTAGCTCTGGTTTTTAAACTGTCCTCCGGGTCTACTGTCTACTGTTTCGCTTTATGGAGAATGTGTTACGTTAGAGAGTCAGCCGTATCACAGAGGCGTAGAGTCTCATTTTATAGTAATCGTTAGGCTGCCTGAGAACTTTCTAACAACTGTTTAATAGTATGAAAATAAAAGTACAGAATGTATGTCCAGTTTCTTTAAAAATTCCATTACAGGCATGCATGTCTAGATATAATGAAGTTGTCAAGTCATGCGGTATAATATTCAAGAATTAATTTTAGAACAAAAAAAAATAATTATCTACAGTCCTTTGGACCTTGGCCCCTTTTTCAGTTTCTTAATCCTTCGCACAGTGGGTAGGACTCCTTGGACGGAGGATCAGCCCGTCGCAAGGCCGCTATCTACACAGAGAACAACACAAATACAGAATAAAAGCACATATACATCCATGCCCTGAGTGGGATTCGAACCCACGATCCCAGTGTTCGAGCGGGCAAAGACAGTTCATGCCTTAGGCTACTGAGATCGGCATACTAAGTTACGTAAGAAATAATTTTACGAATAATAAGTTACGTTGTTCTGGATTTATCTGTATAGGCATATGTAAGTTAATATGGTAAAACTATCCCTGCGCTTAATTAGTCAAACGTGTGTGTGTGTGGGGAGGGGGGGGTTGAAATATAGTTCCACCATTGTTTACCTCGGTACTAGATGAAGTTGAGTGGTCAGCTTCACGCTTCTGCCGCTTTATCCCATGAGAAACAGCCCGCGGTATCCAATGCGTGGAAGGGAGGATGGGACCTAGAATCGCTCTGGACGCTATGGAGAACAGAAGATTCTTGACCCTACCGGGATTCGAATCCCAGCCCCTCAGCCGTCCAGTCCGTAGCTACACGGATAATCTCCTTTTAATTTTCTCCTGACTGAAATTTTGATTTGTTAATGTCGTTCTGAAATATTTCAACTGTGTCACATTTTTAAACCATCCAGCCAATAGCCTTGTCAATATGCCGACTGCTGAAGAAACTTTCCTCCAAGCTGTAGTGGACAAAGGAGTGCTCAGGTTAGTTCGAGTGGCCGTGAGAAGTTTCCGATTCATTGCGTAGGAATAAACGTCTTTTCATTAAGAGAGTCACCCGTGCGTATGTTGCCTGGGCAATCTCGACCCCTCAGTTCCAAAACCTTCTTCCTTCTTAATTATTTGCCTGGTCAGAAATCAAGAAAATCGATACTCCCACCTACTCACCCCTGCTTCTTTTGCTTTAAGTCTGTGTTTGGTTCGGAAACGAGTCCCGGGAACAACTTACGTCAGTTCATCTTCAAATACTTGAATCCAATATGGTAAGGCTCGCTAGAATTATGAAGGAGATCTAGAATTTGTAATAATTCAATTCGTGTTTATTTACATGCGAACTTAACAGCACAGAGGCCAATTATAAAGTTAGCACGAATAGATAGAAATACACAAAAATAATTAAAGAACAGAATACAAAATATGATAATCTGTATTAATTACACAGCGAGCTTGAATATAGATACGGAAACAAACGCACACAGACAAAGCCACAGTGTGACTGCGAAGAACAATTCAAGTTTCAAATAGAGCAGTATACAATAATAATAATAATAATAATTGACTTGCGTTCTGAACTCAACAGTCTTGTGCTATTACAGAGCCTGAACGAATACAAAATAGAAACAGCACAAAAATACGGAAAAAAAAACAAACAAACAAGAAAAAAGTGAAATAAATTAATGTTCTCTAAATTTAAATATAAGTTATTAACAATAATAGTAACAATACAACGACTTTTTATAGTGTTTGCCAAAAACTTTGATCTTTTTGAAGCGAACATTAATATACGTAGGTAAGTCAATAAGTTAGTTACAAATGGATATAGAACTTAAACAAATAAGAGTACTGATTTGAAAAATGCTTTTATTTCTCTACATAATCTCCTTGTATATTGAGGCACTTGTCCCATCGTTTCACAAGCCCCTGAAAACCAGCATCATAAAATTCTCTGGGCTGCTGTCGGAAACAGGCGGTGACTTCCCTTCTACGGCTTCATCGTCGGGAAAATGTTCAGCCGAAAGATGATGTTTAAGAGGGCCGAACAAACGGAAGTCGCTTGGAGCAAGGTCGGGGCTACAGCTGTAGAATGGGAAGTCATCGCTTGGTTCTGACAGCAGCCCAAAGAATTTTATGGTGCTAGGTTTCAGGGGCTTGTGAACCGATGGGACAAGAGCCTCAGTGTACAGGGAGATTATGTTGAGAAATAAAAGCACTTTTCAAATCGCTACCCTTATTTGTTTAAATTTTATATTCATTTGTAACTTTGGGGGCAAGCGGTAGCGTAGTTGGTTGAGGGGCTATGCTACAAGTCGGAAGGTCGCGGGTTTAAGTCCCGATAAGGTCATTAGATTTTTTCAATTGACCTAATCCTTCCATTTGCACTATGGCCCTGCGGTCGACTCAGCCTCTAACAGAAATGAGTGCCAGGAATTAATTACATAATTTTCCTGGGGAGGAAAGCGCGGCCGGCGCCGCCATCTTTGAGCCGATTGTCTAGGTAATGTGGGAGCCTCGACGTCTCACAACCCTATGGGCCTTCACGGCCTGGTACAGTGACAGCTTTACTTACGTTACTATCTATTTGTAACCTACTTATTGACTTACCTACGTACATCAGAAATAAAAGAAGTTGAACATGAAGATAAAATTTTCTTGTAATTAATTAAGCACCATTTCATGAAGACGTGTGAGGGAGTGGAGATATAGCTACAACTTTCTTGGTCTCGGCGCTAGATTGAGGTGTGGTCAGCTTCACGCCCCGGCAACTTTGCTCCAGGGAAAGAGCCTCCGTTACCCATTTGAGAGGGGGCTGGGTGGGTCATAGAGCCGGTCTGGATGCTGTGGAGTACAGAAATATGTCTTGCCCCTACAAGGAATTGAACCAAAGCTATCAAGCCGTAGTTCGTAAATATTCCGACTGCGCTATCCTGGCTCTATTCTTCTTCTTCTCCTTCTCCTCCCACTTGGAGCATAGGGCATCCGCGAAACGTTTGGTTTCACTTCAGTTTCTTAATCTTAGACAGTCGGTAGGACTCCTTGGACTGGAGTTCAGCCCGACGCAAGGCTGCTACCTAACACAAACATAAAATAAAGGCGGAGAAACATCCATGCCCTGAGTGGCATTCGAACTAACGATCCCAGCTTTCGAGCGAACGAAAACATTTCATGTCCTAGATCACGCGGCCACCGCGATCGGCTCCTGGTTCTGTAGTGCGGGAAAAGAAAGATACGTATATACAAATATGTAACTTGTGGTGTACTTTACAGCACCAAACTTTTACGTAAGGTACTACATGAAGACACAAATTTTGATTAGGATTCCTGGGGAACTTGAGACAAATAAATGCGAGAACACTTGACTTCTCGAACTGAGTATCGACCAGTCGAATCGATGGAAATTCGTTTCTTTCCGCGACCCAATAAACCATCCTGCAGGGAAGCAGAAACATCTGAAACGATAAGTTCACATGACTAAATCAAAAATACTTTCGCCTTTCGGATTCATGCAGCTGTAAAGACACCGTTGCCATGGAAACGCCAAAATGGACAACAGACCACTGGCAAGAAAACGGCTCAGGTCTGTTAAACGATTTTAAAGATTAACTCATGTGATGAAGCCGGCTGAAGCAGCAAAGTTTCTGATTTCTTATTAGGAAGGTGCGCCGTTCGAATCTCGAGAGGGAGGCGGAAAATCCTGTGTCGCGTCGGGTAGATTACTGCTAGCCGTCGTCAGGATAATCACTCCTGGTTCCAAGTCCTGCAGGACTCATGACCATATTTTAGTGTCTCGCGACTGTGGGATTTATTTAGCTTTCGTCACTTCGTTCAGTCCCTCAAGAGCGAATGTTGGGATAATAATTTAGAGCAGGCCACGATCGTTTCCTTGCAGATCCTTATTGCTTAAATTCTTCCGAACATATGACGTATGTTGTCTCAGATAGTGTGTGTGTGTGTGTGGTGTCGTTAAATAACCTGCTAATCCAGACGTTAAAAAGCAATCAAGAAAGAGACAGCAAGAAGTTTTGGAAACAACTAAGCTCCTATTTTCTTTTGATAAGAAATAGACCGCATATGAAACTAAAAATATATCGGCGAGCAAACAGACATACAGACAGCAAGCCGATCTCATAAACCTCCAAAAACATTGGGTGGGTGAGATACAAAAAGATAAAAACAGACGGACAGACAGCAAGATGATGTCATAAGCGTCCTTTTATTTTTTAAAATAAGGAAAGTACACTAAGAAACAAGGAAAACAAACTACAAAAGAAACAAAGAAAAGAAGAAATAAAGAATTATACAGAAGTTAAAGTGAACTGACATGGAAACAACGGTTTTTTAACTAAGTATTAAATAACTCCATAGAGCAAAGAACGTCTTAAGAAAATAAAAGATGAGGCCGCTTCGCCCCTGGGCGTACACTGGCCCCAAAACCCGCCTGGGTCACAATGGTGGAGAAAATGACTACTGCCGGGGATCAAACCTCGATCCAGCGTGTAGCCGATGACTATACTAACCACCTACAATAAAAATTCGCTTAGGGGGGCGGGAGTCCAACTGGGCCCACTCTGCACGGCGGCCACTTATTGGCCTATTGTAGCCTGCCCCGGGTGATTATGATGATGGAGAATTTGGTGGAATGAAGATTGGTAGGGGAAACCGAAGTACTCGGAGAAAACCCGCCCCAGCGCCACTTTGTCTACCACAGATACCACATGACCAGACTCGGGATCGAACCCGGGCCGCCGCGGTGGGAAGACAGCGACTAACCGCTTGAGATATGGCGCGGCCAACCACCTGCAATAACTTGTTTGTTGGTCGAGTACATTTTACAGGCTTATTAGATAACATGTCTCTGACATTAAGGGAGGAACATAGACTGAGGGTGTTTGAGAACAGGGTGTTGAGGAGAATATTTGGACCGAAGAGGGATGAAGTGATAGGAGGTTGGAGAAAAACTGCATAATGAGGAACTTCATAACTTGTACTCTTCTCCAAGTATAATTAGAATGATCAAGCAAAGGAGGATGAGATTGGCAGGGCATGTAACGCGAATGGGGGAGAAGAGGAATGCATATAGGATTTTAGTGGGAAAGCCAGAAGGAAAGAGATCACTGGGAAGACCATGGCGTAGGTGGTTGGACAATATTAAAATGGATCTTAGAGAGATAAGATAGGATGTTATGGATTAGATTGATCTGGCTCAGGATAGAGACCAGTGGAGGGCTCTTGTGAACACGGTAATGAACCTTCGGGTTCCATAAAATGCTGGGAAATTGAGTAGCTGCAGGATTTGCGGCTCCTCAAGAAGGGCTCAGCTCCATAAATAAGTAATTTGATACATTTAACGGGGACTATTGCAGTTAAATTATCAAATTGTGAATCCTATTTGTAAGTAAATTAAATTTGATCGTTTATAACACTCTTTTTAAGAGAGCAGAGAGCGGTGGAGTGCCAAGTGCCAAGGGGGGGGGGGGATGTGGTGATGTGCGTTCATTAATCATAATTTGGACAGAGAAGTAAACAAAGGAGAAGTGAGCTGTGTAGAAGCAGGCTTAATGAAATAGCACTCAGCCATTGTAGCTAATGTTGTAGCCACATTAGCTAGGTCATTTCCTGACGGCGACTAGTGATGACTGATTATTGTGTATTGTTCCCGTAACATAAGCTACAGTTTATGTGATTATGCGCGTCATCTCACGCAAAACAAATGCAACTTACCGAATCATGTTCATGGCTTATAACTTACATCAAATAAAATTAATTAACATCTAACGCTCTAGTCTCTTCTGATCATTACACTGTAGCGTGTATAGCCGTTGCTATGCAACGGCCACGAGATGTCTGATATATCAGGGCTGTTTCTGGGAAACGGCTCGGCTCGGTAAACACATTCCTGTTGCTAGACAGCAGATTTGTAATAATGAAATATTTGGACTACAATGATAAAGCTGTGTTTTCTACGTGGTCCGTGCCGAGATGTTATAAGAAAGGGACAAAGCCAGTTGATAGTTCAGTTCTGTATGGAAGTCGGTGAAGACAGGACTTAAGAGCGTGAAGCTAAAGAATTTTCACTGTTTGAAGCCGTTGCCAAGGAACGGCCTGTGAAGTCACAGCAGGCTGGAAAAGGCTTAGCGGGTGCTGTCGTAATTTGCGAATTGTGGCGCTGTAATCTCTTGTAGTTCCGAGTCCTGTGTATGTGTGTTCAATAAATCCATTCACCAATAAAACCCCGTCTATCGTCACACACAATACGTGATAATACTTAGGGGTTGGCCTACGTTTACAAGCATCCGTATAGATACTGAAGTGCAAGGCGTACTTTGCTGCAGTTGTATAAAAACAAGACAAAGGTGCTGTGTGCTGAATTAATGGCCGAGTGGAGGTGTAGATCCATGTATTCTTGACTTTGATACTAGTTGGAGGTGAGTGGTCAGCTTTGAACCCCGACCGCTTTACTCCCGGGGAAAAAGCCCCCTTTACCCTTTGGATAGGAGGTTGGGTGGACCCCAGAGCCGGTCTGGAATGTTGTTATGCACATTAGCAGTAAATATAACAATTTTCCGAAGGAACTTGTGGCCTCCATATTCTCTGAAGAGAGACGCAGCATTTCCTCCGAAATATCGCGTAACATCCACGTAAACCATAATCTAAAGTTTCTATCCACCATTTCTTCTCGACTGGATCAAGGTAATAATATCTGTTGAAGGGTAGTTCCATAAACTGTATAAACTGTATCACTTTCCCCACCCACCTGTTACCTCCTTCCTCTCAAGTACAATTATCTTCAAGGGTAATAACATTTGAAATGTGACGCTGTGTGGCCTGGTAGTAATTAACTGACGTTTCGGAGGAAATTACGACCTCCATCTTCAGGGTTGTTTAGTTAGCCAAGCATAAAAATGACTGCTTTGTCACTTGCTGCTTCCTAGCTAGGCTCACACTTTGACCTCCGAAAATTCGGTAGTCTGAGTCTTATGTTACGACCGAAGGTCATTCGGGTTTGTTGATTTGAGGCGCTTTCTCTGCCGAGAGGACGTGTCTGTCGTTTACAATTACATCGTAGTGCTGGCACTCGGCAACCCCGTCATTTTTGAGTCCGAGTCCCGTGGGACTCGCGACCATATTCTGCTGTCTCAGATTCGCGACTTCCATTTTCGTCGCCTCGTATGACTCGCAAGGCTACGGTGGAGGTATTCGACACCGCCTCCACCGAACCGCACAGAAAACACCAATTCCAACTGTTATATTGTTGGGTGACGTCGCTATCCTCGCCGACCGGAAAGAAAATACCGTGTCTGTTGCGTGTACAATTGTTGTTAGTTGACGAGTTGTTTACTGTGCCGTAACCTAGTAACGACTCTCCCTTCTGTTATATTGTCACAATACAGTACCTCATACGGAGAGCTGGGGTTCGTTTCTCGGCATAGGCAAGATATCTTTCTCTGCTTTATAGTGTCCAGACCGGCTCTGGGGCCCACCCAGCTTCTCACCCAATGACTACCCATGGCTCATTCCCCGGAAATAAAGCGTCAGAGTCATGTAACTGACCACTCACCTCCATCTAGTGCTGAGGTCAAGAATGGTGGAGCTTTCCCTCCAACATCCCCATACGTATTCATGGCATAGTGTTTAATTAATTAACAGATGGACAATTTTACGGTACCTAGGAAATAACCTAGGTGTTCTGTGAAATAGCCGGTCACAAAGGCCGCGCGGTCTAAGGCATAAACTGTCTTCGCTCGCTCGAACGCTGGAATCGTGGCTTCGAGTCCCACCCAAGTTATGGAAATCTGTGTGCGTTTATTCTGTCCGTGCAACTACATAAACTTAGTAGGGGCTACGCTCAGGTCCGCTCTAAAACATATAACTTGCATAACCAGAGAAATGCAACAAATAACCAACAGATCGCACCCCACAACATAGCGGGAAATACATAAATGTAACAACGCCATTCAGCATACCAACGTGTCTGCTGAAGTTCGCACGCAACCTAACACAACTTCTATCTTGATATTTTAAATATAAATTTTTATGGTTATGTTTTCATATCATTTATATCATATATCATTTAATATTTTACTCATTTTTATTATTTTTTACCTTTTTAAATATTGTGAATATATTCCCAAGATATATTTGCTACAACACATCAATCTGTTAACAAATACAGATCCGTATTTTACCCAATGCGTTTAATTACTTGAGATATGTTCATTTAAGGCCTGATGATGACCAAACTGTGGTCGAAACATGTAGCATAGTTATATTTGTATATCTCCATTGACGATATTTCCATTCCATTCGTTGTATTGTTTTGACGATTATAATACAAATAAGAATCAAACGTTTATTCTGTGCAGGTAGCGGCTTTGTGTCGGGCTGATCCCCCGTCCAAGGAGTCGCACCGTCTGTATAAAAATGATAACGAAACTGAAGAATAGGCCAGAGCCCAACAAAGGGCTGCAGAGCGATTAATGAATGAATGAAATGAATGAATGATGAATGATGAATGGGGTCAGACATTTATCGATAACGTATCTACCGCGTTTCAGAGAAGTTCGTGGAGACGACAACTACGTCTTCGTCCGTGGCGAGTAGCTCTCCTGAGCCGACGACGCCACGACCAAGCAAAGAAGATGAACTAGAAGAAGAGGGTCGTGAGAGTCCTCCAGAGATATCGTCGTCTACGTCAGACTGCAGCGCGGGACATTCGGGCGGTCGAGGAGGCAAAAAGTCGCCCCCAACGTCACCATCGCCGCCAAAGAATCCGCTGCTACAGGAACGCTTCAGCTGCGAGGAACTGCGCCATGTTGTCTGTCACCTCGAGACCAAGGACTTGTGGGACAAGTTCAATGAGCTGGGCACCGAAATGATCATCACAAAATCAGGAAGGTCAGTGCATTAATTCTCTTCTACAGATGAGATCTAAAAGTTTGTGACGATGGTAAATGGGTACAAATATTGCATTTCCGGACATCTAAAAGACCATTCTGTATTTATTTAGAAATGCAACTTTTTGGAGACTGCATTCTATCTCCGTCTTCAGGTAAAACCTACTCAGTTGATAGTTCTCTGATGCAAGTCCTCATACGTGTTGAGGGTTTAATATTGTAATGTTTTGTCTTAGCTCTCGCAGATGGTTTGTGCCGTGCTTGGCTTGTATACCCTATCTTGGTGCTGGTACAGGTGTCCGGAGATAGGGACTAGCTCTTATCGATTAGGCACAACTGAATACGTTTTACCCGAAGACGGAGACAGAATCCGGACTCCGAAACTTCGTGTTTTCAAAAATAATCATGACGGATTTTAGATAGAGACAAGACAATGGATAATGTTCAGAAACGAAATATTTGTATCTATTCTACAGTATTAGCCTTTTAGATAAGTGGTTACTATATATACCACCTCCTTTAACATATTAAAACTCTGCTTTCTGCCCACATAGTGTATCTGTGTGTTCCGTATGGTTCTCACATTAAACACTGACTGTTTACCTAAACAGCATTAACCGGTTTGGTTTTGTAGCGGAGATGTAATGTGTTTTCTGTGAGGTACGAACTGAATTCATATATATTAGGCGGAAGAAATTCAGTCTTTAAAGGATTAATATACTCCTTCGCAACTCAGAACGTAAATTAGTTCTAACCGTAAATTCAGTGCGTAATACTTAACAGAATGACATTCTTGAATATGCTTTCGTTCGATTAAACCCTAATGGAACCGACAATAATTATGGAAAGCCCAGGTAAAGCTCTATGTCAACGCATTTTATGCTTATGGATGAATTATCGCAGAATAATTATGCATCTGTGCAATGGGTTACATACAAATCAAACGCAATGTCACTTGCCGTCCATACGACTTGTAGGGAAAGTGTATGTGAGCATGAGGATACAGACGGCTTCCACAAATGTTCACTTGATGATTCTCAATATTTGATTGAAACACGTCATGATTTTTAAGAAATACAAACAATTAGTGGTTATAAATACTGTACCCACCCATGAGTGTTATATTGACGACTAATCAAACAATACGAAACTTAACACACACGATAGGGTACAAAGTATTATTTTTTGTTTTGTGTTGTATTAGTTGGATGTAGATGTATGTAGGAGGATAATATTAAAATAAATTTTACAGAAAGTAAAAAGGTAAAAGAAAAGAGAACTAAAACTATTTCTGTAACAGGCCGTGGGGGTCCATATGTTTGTGAGACGTCGAGACCCCCAAATTTTCTAAACAGTCCGCTCACAGAAATGCCAGTATTACACGCCGGCCACTCTTTACACCAAGGAAGATTCCTGGTATTCATTTCTGTTAGTGGCTAAGTTGACTCCAGTTTCACAGTGCGATCGGAAGGATTACGTCGATTGAAAAATTCCAATGACCTCATCGGGAACCGAACCCGCGACCTTCCGGATTGTAACACAGTGCCTCAACCAACTATGCTACTGCGTGCCCAGCCCATAGCCAGTCACTATACCGACTGAAGCTCTGATACTAATAGAAGGAAATATATTACATTCAGCATTGCGATAAAAGCGTTACATTTCAAAGGCAGTGAGCCGGTGTTAATGGCAGCTTCAAAGCGAAACAGCCGAGCTGAGTTATAACAAGAAGATCGTGCCAGGCTCCAGCAAAAGTCTTCATTCGCGCAATTATAGCCCACATTTAAGCAGCTGGAACGGACATTACCTCTTCTTGCGTAAGCCAATGGGACTTGCGGGGGCTTTCAAGGCGGTAAGAATTTACATCGTAGTTTCCGACGTTTCGAAGGACCCCGCTGCTTTAATATTCAGGAGAGAAAAGTTCTACATTTATAAGATAGAAATAAAAATATAGGCAACAGATCCTTATAAAATTTCATTAAATACATTTAAAACTACACGGGGTCATAAACCAGAAGAAGAAAGTTCTCTGCACTTGTAGCCTAATGTCGAATTTCATATTCAACACGATAACATCAAATGATCGGCAATCATTGAGACAGACACACCGCGTGAACGACATACGATAGGACGATAATATTAAATTGGATTTTACAAAAGTAGGGTGTGAATATGTGTAAAGTAAAAAGTAAAGCGATCCCTCTACCAGACCGCGAAGGTTGTGAGACTTTGAGGGTCCCACATTATCTAGACAATCGGCTCAAAGGTGGCGGTAAGGCTGTCAGCCTTACGCGCCGGCGTTTTGTACATCCGCAACATGTCTCAGTAGGCCTAAGCGTAGAAAGGATTATGATGATGATGATGATGATGATGACTATTTTAATACAGAGAATCTATTTTCTGTTTACCCTCCTTTACTTATGATTCTACTTGTGGCCAGTTTGTGCATTCTGTGTACACTTTGTCGACGATCGAGCCAATTCTTCAGGATTTATGACAGGAATATTCCTGTTGAGATAAACTTCACGAAACACAGCAAAACAACTGATCAAAATTATTACTCTATGGGTGTGTATGATATATACAGGGGGTCCAAAAAATATACTCACTCTTTGATAGTCAATATCTTTGGAACAATGTGACATGTAGTTACAATTCTTGCGCGGAGAGAGAGAAAGTCATTGTATGTGTTCGAAGTGACCACCATCAGCGGCTAAACAGCGTCGGTGCCGCCGAACTTCTGAGCGAACTACGGCTGTCAGTGTGTCCGGTGTGAAGGCTGTACACGACGCTTCGATGGTTTCTCGTAGCGAGTTCAGTGTAGCTGGCTTTTGTCGATAAACTTCATCCTTCAAGTTTCCCCATAGGTAGAAGTCGAGAGGTGTTAGGTCTGGAGACCGTGGTGGGTACTCAATAGCACCTCTTCGACCTATCCATCGTCCAGGTAGAGTGTCATCCAAGTACGCCCTGACATCTCGGTGGTAGTAAAGTGGAGCACCATCTTGTTGTAGGTAAAATCTCTCATCTAAAAACAGCTCTCGAATGGCAGGGAAAATCGATGCCTGAAGCATATCGAGATACACCACAGCACTGGAAGCTGGACTTGTTACTATCCGTGGTCGCCCAGATCTTTGCTTATGCACATCATGAACAGTACCGTCGGCTTCAAATTCATCCCGAATACGGGTAATTGTTCGACGTGTTGGTGGCTGAGTTCCAAACTCATTCTGCCATTGTTGTACCTCTTTAATGTTTTCGTACTTCCACTACCACTTCAATACAGCCTTGCGTTGCTCAAAGAACAACCTTTCAGCCATTGTTGCTGCTGTTTTCTGCTCGCAGCGTGCACGCGGCACGACATTCACGTGACTCATCTGAATTCGCCATCTGTTGAGAAAACATTACACTACACTACCGTGCAGGAATTGTAATTACATGTCATTTTGTTCCAAAGATATTGACTATCAAAGAGTGAGTATATTTTTTGGACCCCTCTGTATATATATAAACATACACACACACACACACACACACAAACACGTAAATTTTGTAAGCGTGAGTTTTATTATTGTCATTACCCAATTTATAGTCTCATAGCAACGAATTATTTAGAATTAACACGATTCTGTGGGTCACGGACGAATGAAAAATCTTTTCTTTGGTGTATCGTGTCTATTCTCTGAGTGTTGACAATATTTTGACGTGGATATATGAAGTGCAGAATACTATACTAAAGTTATAACTTAGTATTTGTGTGTGTTATTCGTGGGAGATAATGTTAAATGTCGGCCCCGACGTGTCATTCAATAACATGTAATGCTGGAATATATTACCGAAGAGAACAAGGAGGTTTAATAGTACGAAATATTGTAATACAAATAGTTAAAATTCACGTTGAATTTTCAACGGATGTTATACTACGATTAACAGAAAGCACTGACGGTCAGCTCAAATTTCGCGCAGTCTGCTATGTATTCGCAAGGTTCTGGGTTCATATCTCATACACAAACAATTATACTGAGGAATTCATGATCTTTCTCAGTATTTTAAACTAATACTGGAATTTTACCCCCAATGACATCATAATCAATTTCCTCCACTCATCCTATTACTGGACGCTAGACAACCTGTGTGAGGACACGCGGTAGCTTAGTTAATTGAGGCACTATGCTACAAGCCGGAAGGTCGCTGGTTCGATTCCCGATGAGGTTATTTGATTTTTCGATTTACCTAATCCTTCCAGCCGCACTGTGACCCTGAGGTGGACTCAGCCTCTAACAGAAATGAGTACCAGGAATCTTCCTGGGGGTAAAGGGGGACCGGTGCGTAAGGCTGACAACCTTACTGCCCTCTGTGAGCCGATTGTCTAGAGAACATGTGGAAGCCTCGACGTCTCACGACCCTACTGGCCTCCACGTCCTGCTACAAGGATAGCTTTAGATTTCACTGGCAGCGTGCTCAGAAAACCCACATTAGGTAAAACAGCGTAGAAATGAATTTGATTATTTTCCGTCAACAAGAATGTTATTTTTCAGTACATATTTTCCATCTATTATAGGTCAGACAAAAGAGTGAAATCGTCCGTTCACTTAATTATGTAATAAGCACCATATTATGGAAACGTATGGAGGAGTAGAGGTATAGCGCCACCATTCTTGACCTCGGCACTAGGTAGAGGTGAGTGGTTAGATTTATGCTCCTGACGCTGTTACCTCGGGTAAACAGCAGTAGGTACACGTTGAGTAGGAGGCTGGGTGCAGTAGAGAGCATTTTTACCCCAGCCGGGGATCGGTCCCCGAATATCCAGTCCGTAGTCTTGTAGCTACACTGACTGAGCTAGCCCTGCTCCGCCTATTAGACGTAATATACATGGTGTCCCGAAAAGAAAGGTCAATATTTTGGGAGGTCATAATATTTGTCATTCTAAGCACTCCTGGGACACTCTGTATAGCATTATATTGGCTTTCACTCTGTACTAACGGAGCTATAAACAGTTGGTAAAGAGAAATATTCGTTTAACGGAATCGCGTTTTAGACACGTAATATTATACTGAAAAGTAATTAATCAACTTATTTTATTAGATTGCGTTCAAGTTTTGAATCACGAAATATATACAGTCGCTCGTAAAGCAGCACCACGTGATGATGACTGTTCTTAGTCAATCATCAAATTAGAGACGGTGAGGTCTATGTTTATCACCAGCAGTAGCCTGCCAGATCCAAGTTAGGGCCACTACCTCATTTCCTCACCATGTAAATGTGAGCCAAAGAACATAAAATTCTCTAAACCCACACATATCAGCTCAAATGTTCTCAATGACATGTTATATTGCCTTCAAAAATAGTTCTCTCGTATACTTTGCTTTATTTTTTTTTAGTGACATCCAAATTGCAATTAAATGCTGGGTTAGTTTTTCGTAATTCCTCGTTTATTTTATTTGATCGACTTATTCAACAACACTGTAAATATCTCAGGCTATACGGCGTCTATGCGTTGTCAAATGTTAGAAAAATTAATTGGTAAGGATGTGGAAGGAAACAGCAGTGGCTCGATTTCAATGCTGTCCCAGAATTTGACTGGAGAACTCAAGAAATTGACTAGAAATCTCAGGTAGGGTATTAGGTGTACTGGTCGAGATTCAAAGAGGAGGCCTCCTGAATATATTTTATAAAATTTACTGTAAGAGCAAATTTGCTCCTGATTTATTTAAAATCTCGATCCAATTTCAGAAGAGAGTATTTACCCTATTCCTTCTAAATGTACGTGTATATAAGAATTCAGTCCATACCTCACAGGAAACACGTTACGTCTCCGCTACAAAGCCCTATCGGTTAATGCTGTTTATTGTGAGAACCGTACGGAACACACAGTTGCACTCTGTAGGCAGAATATGGAATTTTAGTGTGTTTAAGCAGGTGGTACATATAGTAACCATGGGACTTCAAAGGATTAACACAATATTAATAAATTTATGCTCGGTGTTTTGTATTTGTTTCTGCTTCTAATATCGCATTTGAATTGCATGGAAACTAAATTTCGTGCAGCCCCCATGTTCGTGTTATTGACTGTAAGGAATTAGAAAAGTGCGAAATGAAATGTTCTCTGAACGGGTTATTTTCCTACAAAATTTCTTGTAAATCTGTAAATTTATTAAATATTTATGAGTAAGTCTGACACTTCTCATGATAACTTACACGTATCTTTACTTATTAATTTGAGCTGAAGACACCGCATTTACGTATAACTCAACACGGGTTGCATTTACAGGCGTATTATATTTTATTTACTTATTTATTCTTGGCTTATTTTACAGAGCCTTCAATTGCTATTAGGCCTATATAGAGCTGAATGACAAGATGAAATTTTATCATCAGTGCGTCGCAGAACTGTGTCGGCGCATGCGCTGATACAGCGGGCCTCAGCACGAATAAAGACGTTTCAGGAGCACAATCAGTGATATAACGCACTTCTTTCAAAATATTAATTGCAGCATAGTCCTCTTACTGGATATATTATTCATATTACGCATTGAAAAGGCAGTAGAAGTGTTAGTGGTATTTACCTAGAGAGAACGAAGAAAACCACGAGAATATTAATCCGTAAATTTCTGGGCTGAGAATAATATTTTTGCAAACAAGTTTAAAAGATGGAATTTGAGGTATTTATGGGGGTCACAATTTAGATTGTACTCTTCTGGGATGTGACACGGCATAGTCTTGTGTATGTTTACTGTCGTTTCGGATATACTTTTGTTTCCATCTTCAGGATAGATGACTGATGACGGTGGAGGTTGCAGATTTGTGTGCAACACTGTCAAAGTCCTGACATACTACACACTCAATTTACGCAGGACACAGTATAAATAAATAATTATTTTGATGTAAGGCTTCAAGTTTACTATCCTCTGAGACTCCAACAGGAAGTCTCACTGTATGTTATACGTAGTATAAACTCTAGTACTATTAATTTCCACTGCTTTTTCCTTAATCATTTCGAGTTCTATACGTTATCGATTGATGCGTCGAGGCCAACGTTTAACAATATCTCACACGAATAACGTGTAGAAATAATCAATCCTGAACCGTCCCCTTTACGTAGGATACTGCATTTCACATACCTGCATCAAAATAATTTCAACACTCACAGAATAGACACGATACACTGAAACGATAAACTACTCACTACTTCGTGACCTACTACATGAATTATATTCATGCAATGTGTTAAGGTTTGACAGTTTGTTGTTACGTGAATCCGAAATTGTGTAATGACAATGATAAGTTTCACAGCCACAAAGCATTGTTGTGTAAACAAAAAGATCTGTTGACCTTTCAAGACCCGGGTCAGATTTGTGGCTCAAAGATTTCGTAGATAAAGCGTCAGAGTTCTGTTTGCCGTCTTCTGTTACTCTCTTTCTCTTCTCCTTCTCTGCCTTTTCCTAATCCGCATTTAAGATCTCTTCTTCCAATTCATCACCCATCATCTTGCTTTCTTTTCCTTCATACTTCATCATTTTATTTATTTCCTTCTTCGTCTTTCATCTTCACTGTCTTCTTTTTGTTCTCATCCGTCTCTTCCTTC
The DNA here is from genome assembly GCF_002891405.2 of Cryptotermes secundus. Lineage (NCBI taxonomy): Eukaryota > Metazoa > Arthropoda > Insecta > Blattodea > Kalotermitidae > Cryptotermes > Cryptotermes secundus. The sequence goes on along the minus strand of NW_019727400.1, from coordinate 665,954 downwards.
TGTTTCTCCTTTTCATCGTCCATCAACACTGTTTTTCTTCTTCCCTTCCCCCTCCACCACCATTCCTTGATATTTTTCTTATTACTTCCTTTATTCTTTATATAACTTTATATTCTCCTTTGTCTCCCGCTTCGCTCCTCTTTCTCTTTGTTCAGTTTCGAAATCGGACAACTGTGCTTTCAGGTTCTCACAGCTGTGGCTACGAAAATTAGTATCTTCTGGGATTTAATGCCATGTATTTCGGTAGGAGTCCGCCGACATTTCGGAATAACATATCAACTCCTCCTTCAAGACCAAAGACTAAACTAAGCACAGAACCAACAATAGCTAGCGACACACAGAACCAGAATTCTATCTAACTAGACGGCGTTCAAATCTAAAAGGTAGTATTGGTTACTGATTGTAAGATAAAAGCTTAAGTGTTGTCCAATTATGCGTGATACTCTGACGTATGTGGTACTTAATATACGGGCGCTAGTGCGACACTCAGTATGGTGAATATGGCGATTCCTTCGCGCTGGACAAATAAATAGTCCCTTTGTATAAGACTGTCAGGCAACCCACTGACGTGTTGATGAATGTCTGGGAAATGGGACCACAGGAATTGCGGGAAATGTCAAAGCATTTGTATTTTCAATTGATAGCTTGCTCTGTTATTTGTCGAGCACATGTGCCATATGTAGAATGTAATGGTTATTTCCACCTCTATACTAGTGATGTATGAAGCAAAAGGAAACATAGTCTTTATTGTAATAACTTTTTTGTCTTCAGTTCATTTATCTGCAAGTTCTGTTAGTTTTTTGTGCGCCAATCAATGCGGCGTGAATAGTGCGAAGCCTCACATTCAGTGAACTGACAACAATAGCATGGAAAACATCTGAACAGCGATTAAAATGTGGACTCTACTTCCAATAAAACATATTGCATTACTTCAAAATGAATTTTTACAGTTATTATTGTCACGGTTTGGGGAGTGACTATAGACGGGGTATGGATTGGTAAATGGATTTATTGACCACATACACACACGACTCGAAACTAAATTACAGCGCTACCGCCATTTTACACACTTTACAAATCATTACACGCTAAGCCTTCTCCAGCCAGCGGTGTTTTCAACAGCCGTTGTTTGGTAATGTCCATTAACAATGGACATTATTCAGCTTCTGTGCTCACTCGTTATGTCCGGCGGATATCCCAAAGCGCTATATCTTCACAGCTGACAACTGACAACTCCCAGGCTGGCGGCCATTTCACTTCAAACTCTAAGTCTTCTCTTCACAGGCTGATTTTAAACTAACAGACCCTCCTTCGTCAGAGAGGAGTCCTCACTTCGAATCACGTATTTGTCTACGGGAGAACAAAATTCTTGAGCATGGATCTCGAGGAGATTGTACTGGCGAAGGCCAGCAGCAATTTAACTGACCGAGCGAAGTTAGTCAATTTGAGGTCGGTGCCAGGGGGATATAAATCTAGAATTATTCGTACATTGTTAGCAGCCGATAACTGGCAAAAGTACGTAACAAACATAAGACATATGCGCTGTTGTTACAGTGATTTACTGTATATACTGTGCAAATTAATGAGACTGTTAGAACAATTTATACTTACTAGTTACAAGCGTTCAATAAATCCAACTACCAATCCAGTCACTAATACGTCACAATATCATCATGAGGAATATTAAGACTTCGCTAAAACCTCTGCAGTTCTGACAGCGTATTTCAGTGATTAACCAATCGTGTGCATCAGAGGAGAATTAGGTGCATGCGGCATGAAGGTTGTGCGGCCATTCCGTTCCATCAACTCATCTAACTACTGTCTCCCCTTCCCTGCTCCCCCGCCCCCCTCACCAAAATGCAGATCCAGAAACAGCTTCCATACGGAGATGACACCAGATGCTGTGTACGTCCCCTCTACTGCGAACCCTGGCGCCTCCCCCTCGGGGGCAGATTTATGCACTGGGGAGAGCGAACGTCTCATGCTGAAGTTGGAGGCAAGCAGCTCATTCATTAATGAGGTTTTGCAGCAGCAGTTCAAGCTGCGATGAGCGCAATTTGATTAAGAAGACTCTCGCTGTAGTTATGTCACAGATAGAGTGTCAACCGCAGAGATTCAGTGTAGGATAACATACATACACAGACTGCACCTCCTTTCAATTCTCAGCATTTCTTTATCTTGTGTCCCGTGATTTATTTTAGGTAAAAACCATGGATCCGCCGTGTAAGAAACTTTCTCAAAGAACTGTATTTATTCAATAACGTAATTTGAATATTATGTTAATTATTAGCTGATGTACCGGTCACAGTAGCCGAGCGGTCTGAGGCATGAACTGTCTTCGCTCGCTCTGAAGCCGGGATCGTGGGTTCGAATCCCACATAAGGCATGGATTTTAGCGTTTATTATGTGTTTGTGCTGTCCTGTGTTTAGGTAGAGACCTTGCGACGAGCTGATCACTGGTCCAAGGAGTCCTGCTCTCTGTAAAAATTTATCAT